>NW_011934213.1:531469-539927 GCF_000733215.1 Auxenochlorella protothecoides
CGCGCTCTGGCGCGACCTGGGCGTCCTGGGCGACGTCGTCTTTGGCGCGGCGGCGCCCGCGCTGCGCGTCCGCGCTTCGCACCCTGCGCTGGCCAACGCCGAGGTGCAGCGCCTGGACGACTCGCGCGTGCACCCCGCGCACTACGCGCTGGCGCTGCGCGTCGCGCGCCGCGCGGCGGCCAGGCGCCGCGGCGCCGACGGCGACGCGGGCGCCGACGGCGACGGCTCCGACGCGGACGCGGAGGCGCTGGAGGAGGCATTTGCCGAGCCGCGGCACGTGGAGGCGCTGCGCCTGTCGCGCCTGGCCGAGGCGCTGGCGGGGGAGGGGGGCGAGGGCGCGGGCCCGCCACCGGGGCTGGCCACCCTCATCGACATCCAGTTCGAGTTCGCGCGGCCCTACGGCGAGCTCCGGCCCAAGGCCAAGCGCCTGAAGGTGGGGGGTGCAAGGGGCTGCTGGGTCGGGCAATGCGGAGGCAGGGGCAGAGGAGCGCCCGCGGGAAGCGGGGGCCTGGTGCGCATTCGGGGAAGGGGGGAGGGGGCGGCTTTCGGCGCCCCCAGGGGTGCCGGGGCGGGTGGAGAGGGAGATCCCAGGCTTGCGGCGCTGCAGACGGGCCCGCCCGCTGCACCCTCGCCCCCGCGGTTTGCTGCGACGCCTGCCTGGGAATCCCCCCAACCCCCTTCACCCCACAGGAGGAGGAGCTGTTCTGGCTGTGCCTGGGCGAAACGCCCGAGACCCTGGCGGCAGGCAAGAAGGTGGAGGCGCGCGTGCGGTATGTCACTGCTGGCGTGGCCTTTGTCAGCCTGCCCGACCTGGGGAACATCGACGCGGTGAGCGCCTGGGCGTCGGGAAGGCTGTCTTTTCATGGGGGGAGGCTTGTGAGGGCTGGATCAGGCTCGAGTCCCACGGAGCCTCAGGGCTGCGGATTCAGGAGGTAGATCAGTGGGGATCTTTGGCCGGCCACCTTGAGGTTCAGCGAGCTGGCGCACTCCGCGTGGGCTCCCTGACTGCTCTACCTGATTCGCGTGCTGGCGCGACACCGCCCCCCCCCATCGACCCATCCCACCCACCTCATCCCTGGATCCACGCCAGACCATCCAAGCTGGCAACGTGTCCGGCAGCCACGGCGAGGTGGACTGCCGCGACTTTATGAAACAGGGCGACAACCTGACGGCCAGGTGCATGCGGCGGAGCATGGGCATGGTGACAGCCCACGGATGCAGCCACAGGATTGAACCAGCTGGACGCCCTCGTGGTTCCGACGCCGTGAATAACCCCCGCGTCGCCTTGAAATGCCCACCCCTACCCCCCCGCCACGACCGCAGGATCATCTTCCTGGACCCGGCGGAGTGGAGGATAGAGCTTTCCACCACCTCCCAGGCCCTCAACGACGACGCGGCCTGGGAGCAGCGCCTGCTGTGCAGCAGGGGTGAGCCCAGGGGAAGGGGGGTGGGGGGCACAGCTCGGGGCATACGCTGATGGATGGGGGGCCTGGGGGGGAGCATATGGGTGGTGGGGAAGGGTGGTGAGCATGGCTGGCGGTCAGCGAGTCGCGGCAGGGCCCAGTGCGGGCGGAGCATTCCTGGCACAAGGTGAAGCACGTGGAGAGCAGGGCAGCGCCCACCCCCCCTCCCCCTCAAAGCATGCACTGCTCAGCCTTCGCAACCCCGGCCCCCTGCAGAGCCCTACTACGTGCCCCTGACACTGGCGGAGAAGGCGGCGGCTGAGCGAAGCCGGCGCCCCGCCAAGCCCGCGTTCACGCCGCGCCAGATCCGCCACCCCCTCTTCGAGAACATCTCCATGAACGAGGCGGCCAAGCGCCTGATGGAGGAGGGGCGGCCTGTTGGCTCCGCCATCTTCAGGTGCGTGTCTGAACCGACGCGCCCGGGAGCGGCACAAGGGCTGTGTGGGATCCTGGGAGAGGATGGCGCCGGCGCGCAGCTGGGCAGGGGAAGGGAGAGGGAGGCGCGCTCACGACGGGGCTGGGTCCATGCGATCGCGATCTGGCAATGCTGCTCCGGCGCTGCTACACCCAGGGGGTTGCAGCATGCCAGTGCCATGGGAAGGAACTGTTTGGGCCACCCTCTCCAACCTCATGTTCCCACTCCCAGACCCAGCCACAAGGGTACGCGGAACATAATCCTGTCGCTGCGGATGCCGGGGGGCCAGGTCTGGCACCTGGACATCATGGAAGGGCCCAAGGTCGGTGCTCTGTATCGTACTTCTGGCTTCACGGTCAACCTGGGTCGCGTGTTTTTCCGAGGGGTCTCGGTCGCCGGCGAGGAGCCAGGCGTCTATCGCAATGTGGACGTGCATGCTGGGTGGGCTGTGTGCCGGGGTCAGGGACCCCCTGCCCCCCCCCACCCCCAAGTGCGCCAGCATGCTGTCAAGCCCAGGCGAGTGGCCCCACACCCAGCCATGCGCCCATGATCATTCTGCAGGGCAAGGGCACGGGGCAGCTGCAGCTGGGGACGCCGCTCAACATGGAGGTCATCCCGGGGAAGAAGCGAGGTGAGGTCTCTGGGTTTCGGAGGAGGCTGGGGGGAGGGAGGCAAGCACGTCGCACGACATGCATGCTTCGTGCGCTGGGCCACTGCAGCCCGGCGCGCCCTGGTCGACCCACCCGCGCACACGCCCTTCCGGGCGTCGGCCCCTGTTGCCCCTCGCGGTCGCGCCAGGCCTCTGATCGCCTGCCCTCCCCGCCCCGCCTCCGCGGCACCCCGCCACAGAGGTGTACGAGGAGCTGGACGAGGTGGTGTCGCGCTTCGTGGAGCCCTTTGGCCTGCACTGCCAGGCCCTGCAGCGCTTCCGGCACTGGCGCGACGCAGCCTGGGAAGCCGCCAGCGAGGAGCTGGTGGCGCTCAAGGCGGGCGTGCCTGCCAACCAGGCCGTGTACTGCCTGGGCGTGGAGCCCCGCCAGCCCGGCATGTTTTACCTGGGCTACGTGCTGGGCCGCACCCCACACCGCGAGTTCTTCATGGTCACCCACAGGGGCTTCCACTTCCGGAAACATGTGCGACCCTTTTTTTTTGGGGGGGGGGGGGGGGGAGGAAGGTGGGCGCCGGACCAAAAAGGCGCCCTCGACACACAAAATGGGCGCCGTGTCTCCGCGGCTGGTGCTGCTCGAGGAGGACGAGGGTGGGGTTGGGCAAAGAAGAAGCAGGACGAGGCGCCACGGAATGTTTGCGCAGACTGCAGGGGCTGGGAAGCGCAGCGACGTGGCTGTCATCCCCCCTCGAGCCGCTCCCCGGCCCCTGCATGCGCCGTGCTGCGACCGGGTCCAGCATACTTCAGGGGCCTCATCGCCTGGGCTATGCTACCTCCCGCTCGTTCCTCCGCATCTCACTGCAGCTCGCCGCCTCCCCCACCCCCAAATGCTCCTCCACCCGCACGCAGGACTACCGCACTGTGGAGCACATGGTCAACCAGTTCAAGAAAGCGCCGCGGGGCGACAGCTTCACAACCCCGGGGGCCAGGCACGCGGCAGCGCAGCCGGGAGCGGGCGCGGAGCCGCAACAGCCGCAGCCGCCCCAGCAGCCGCCGCAGCCGCCCGCAGAGGCGGTGCGTCCTCACTACGGCGCGCACTCCTACCCCGGCGCGTCGACTCAGGCGTACGACTATCCGCCGTACCCCCCGCAGTACCAGTATCCTCAAGCAGGGAATCCGTACCCAGCCTACGCTGCTGGGGCTGGTGTGGCTCCGGGGCCACCCCCCGCCGTGAATCCCGCTGTCGGTGAGATTGAGTGCGAGGTGGGGGGTGGGCGGGTCTCTGGCGACTTCCTGTGCAGTCAGGAAGGTGTCAGGCGGCAGTCTGAGCGCCGACCTCGGGCTGTGGGGGCGTGAGCCTGCTGCGGGCTCACTGGTCCCCAGGGTCAAGGCTGACACCAGCTCCCCCCTCCCCTCCCCCCACACAAACAGGATATGGGTATGCTGCCCCTGCGTGGCAGCCACCCCTGCCACAGGGCTGATCTGGTGGCAAGTGGGATACTCCCCACCACACGCCAACGTTCCCCTGTGTCGGACTGTGATGCACATCGTTGGCCTCCCCATCCACAGATTTCCAATCATACTGGCCTTGCTGGATGCCCGGGCATGACATCGAGGTGTTATCAGTACTCATGTCAGTCGGTCGGTCAGAAGGGTCACGAGGCGTGCGAGGGCGGGCTCACGGTTCTTGAGGCATTGGTGATTGGTCTGCGTCCCATGCCTCGTCCACCGCAGCGCCACCGCCCATCTGCGCGGGATCTGCCACGGGGTGGCCGGCTCCCGAGGCGAGCGTCGCCGTCCGTTGGACAGGGAGGAAGAGCTTGAAGTCGGCGGGCAACTCCGACTCTGTGCAGGAGGGGGTTGGGGGCAGGTCTCCTGGCCGTGGGGGGAGTGTGACGGCGGAATGTTTGACCGAGCACACGGCAGCCACTCACCGGGGTACAGCTTGTCGGCAAAGTACACGCGCCTCAAACGGCAGTTGGCGTGGATCTGGAGGCGCAGCGTCTCCACATAGCTAGTGCCTTTGTTGAGCAGGGTGTGCGGTTTGAGTCCGGCACCTGCACGGCCCTCTCCTCCTCACCCACATGCCAACCAACCAGCAGCCCCGCCCTTTGTCCCCTCCAGATTCGGCGGCTGGGTCATGCTGCCAGCCCCACGCTGCCACCCACCGTATGCCCTCTTGACAAAGTCGGCCAGGTTGAACTGGATCTGGTTCCAGTCGTCATCCAGGGTCATGGGCATGGTGCAGATGAAGGGCTGGAGCCGGGTGGTGGACTGTCGAACCGGGAGGGTGGGTGGGCTGATCGGGAATCGGGGAGACTCAGAGTCTAGCGCTCAATCCCGTTGATCCCCGGCCACATCCAAACAGGAACGCAGGGGGGGTCAGCCTGCTTCTCATCACTCTCCCCCACCTGGTAATTTGAGGCACGGAACCTGCGCTTCACGTTCTTGTCGTCCAGAACCTGGACCTCGAAGGTGAAGTACTGGTGCAGGTTCTTGACCACGAGCACCAGGAAGGGGTGCTTAATGCCCAGTGCCTTTGATGGGTCGGCGGGGCAGGAGATGTAGGAGGTGGACACGTTGGCCCCCGTCAGCTCCAGCACACTGCTTTGGATGTCTTCGTCCATCACCCGGCGCACAGACCCATCCTCGACTGCATCAGGGTGGGGTCCCGGCTTGCGCGGTCGCTTGGAGTTCAGTCCCTGAGCTGCGCACGCACACCGGCTGCCGTGGGCAGGGCTGTCTCCCCCCGAGCCAGCCTGGAACGACCCACATACTGTGAGGCGCCCAGAGTTGCAATGGTTTGCTCCCTATGCTGTACAAGACGCTGAGGAGGCCCGACTGGTAGCTGTTTCGGAACATGTCGTCAGGTATGCAAGAGTTGAGGCACTTGGTCTTAGAATCAAGTATATAATTCAGTGCATCCCAGAATCCCACATGACTTCTTTGAAAAGTGAAGGCGCGTTGCTCCGACCAGGCGTGGAGAGGCACCGGTCGGGGATGTCGGGCGCTTTGTGAAGCGATCGAGGGGGCGGGGGAAATGGAAGGGTGGAAAGGAGCAAGTCTTGAAAAGCAGGGATCGCCTCTACTGCAAGCAAGCCCTTGCACAGAATGCATAGCTTGTGTCTTAAAACAGCAGAGTACAATTCAAGGAGCAGAGGTCATGATACATGTCAAATCCTGCAGGCTGGATTGATAGGGTGTTTCTCTGCGCATGTGCTGTTTGCCATCGGTGATATAAGAACGAATGTCACACATGCTGCAGATTGAAACTTTAGTTGTGAAGCTAGAGTACACGCTGGAATTTCTATCATAGGAGGGCCGGATGTGCTGCTCCCTCGACGTCTTGCAACAGCGTCTCTGCCAAGCTTGAATGAGATGCATAAGACTCTGTGAGCACCACTTGTGCCCTCTCGAGGGACGCTTGCAGCTCCTGGGATGCCATGACGTTTGCGTGCTGAAGGCCCGTGATCTCCAGAATTTGCTGTTCCTCACTCGACAGCGTGCTGGGGAGTGCTGCTATGACCTTTCCTAGGGCAGCCAAGGCACCGGTCAGCTGCTCCGCCATGAGGTCGATCTGGTGGTATGGATGGTGCGTCTTACGTGATTTGGAGACAGACAGGAATTCACATCTTGATGGCAGCTGGGTACGCATACTGTTGAAGCGGCCCCTCCTGCGCACCGGTGGGGCGGGGGCGCATCCCGCCTGTACTGGGCCTTCGTCCTTGATACTGGACGGCGCCGCATCCCTCTGGGTTGTGCCTATAAAGTTATAGAGGAGGGATGTGACGTGACACAGCTCATCCTGGAGCTGAGTCACGATGTCTGTGGAAGTGGCGCTGTGCCCCACAGCGACCATAACAGCGAGGATGGCGAACTCAAAGGAGCGGAACAACTCGTATTAATGGGCTGATAGTGTCTTTGATGTACCTTGGGGGTTGGGGATGGGTGGAATTCTGATCCCGGCGTCGAGCTGCAATGTCGAGGGTGCGAGCTGCTGATTGTCAGAGTGTAACAGGTGACCAGGCATTGCCCTCGACAAGGGGTCGTGAAGGAGATGATCACATCGACACTCAGGGGCGGGAGAGCTCGACTTACCCTGTTCCTTGTTGGCAATCTGACCAATGTTTGTAATGGTCATTATGGAGGCATCATCCAAAAGGTGGTGGGAGGATGGGTTGACTGCCGTGCTCAGCAATAGTCTCCACAAATATACCGTATCAGGGTGAGGACATTCGTGCACCCGCCTACATTCTCTGGTAAGCCACTACGTCGGCATACAACACAATGTGTGCCGTGAGTTTCGTCATCTGCTCCATAAAAGTAGTTGGATTGCCGGTGTAAGGCGCATTTGTACCCTCAACCATGGCACCGTCTGTTGTGAAGAAACCAACGTAGATGATGTCTGGTCTGATGTCTCCCAGGTTCACCATAGATACGAACGCGTTGTCGGCGCGGGAAATGCTTCCGGTAGAGGGAACGAGTACTGGTGGAGGAGGGGGAGTCCCGCAGGACGTGGTGAAGGGTTTATCAGCGGCAGCGGCACCACCTCATAGTGGGTGGTCTTATCTGTGTATACAAATGCGGAGCCAACATAATAATCCACCATCATTGACACCGGCTGCGATGTCTCCTTGAAGGTGACGGTCTCAATTTCAGACTATCAGACTCCAGTTGATGGATCCTGTACAGCAGGGATGACCACAGCTCACACTGAACATCGTAGGCGATGTTACCACTGGTAGTAACGATGCATGTGATGTCCACCACACTAATTGTAAGATCGAACTTGATTTTGGCGGTAACAGGTGTCTATGGAGGTGGTGGAGAGGGGTGGATAAAGGTGGTGGGGAGGGGGTTCCCAGGCTCCCAGGACTTGCTATTCCCCACTCGCGTGGGTTTTGGGCAACACATCCGTGGCACTTCTCCGAGCAACCAGGACACCAATGATTGCTCAGGCAGGAGATCAATCTGGAAGTGTTAATGCAGATGTTGGTGTGCTACGGAAGGAGCATGCATTCGCATTTCAACGCAGAGCATACTGTGTGCCAGCTTCATTCTCATTCCCACACCAGGCCGTCCTCAGCTCCCTGCTTTTCGCCCAGGTTTTCCGCACTGTCAGGCGCTATTGCATGATTGCTTACAAGTCAGACAATCAAAGTAGTCTACTAAATGTGGGGCTTTGCACGAAGGCGTCCAGAAGCTGTCCATCAGACCTACCAGTGCAGGGTCAGGGCGTTTGTGCTCAGGCCAATGTACGACAAGGCCACTGCTTGGGCATAGGATGCAAGGGCTGCCGTGGAAGCCGGGAGCACGCTGTCCCAGACGACCGGGTTAGTAGTGTAGTCTGTGGAGACCGTGAAGAGCACGGCACCATCTGAGGTGAAGAAAGCGGCACTTTTGGCATTAACAGAATCCGTGTTTGAGGCTCCGACATCCACCGAAAACGAAAAGGTGTCCACACTGCGAGTGACGCTCCCGGTGATGGACCCAAAGGCTGGTGGAGGGGGGGCGTCTCCCGGAGGGGGGGTGCAGGAATGAGTAAAGTCAGGGGCACAACCTCCTGGAGATCACTGGAACCCGTGTAAATCCAGGCAGCGCCCATGGAGTATGCGTTCATGATGTCGGTAGACTCTCCTGGCTTTGAGATGTTGGTGACGGCAGATGTGGAAGGAGTGTCTACACTGAACAGCTGATTGAACACATCCGAGTACAAAAAGCAATTGACATGAGAGGGGGTGTACCCCCCAGTGGTCACGACAATGGTTATGTCGACAACTCCCATGTCAGATGGGACACCAAACAAGAGCGTGGCAGACGACTGCGGCGGTGGTGGAGAAGGGGGCCTGGGAGGAGGTGGAGGGTCAGTTGGGGGAGGGGGGCTATCTGAGGAGGCGGGTTAGGTGGAGGAGGGGAACTTGGTGGGGGAGGGGGCTTTCTGGAGGAGGGGGCTGGGCGGGGTGGGGAATCTGG
>NW_011934213.1:541305-549272 GCF_000733215.1 Auxenochlorella protothecoides
CCTCCCCGCCCCTCCCCCCCCCCCCCCACCCCCCTCTGGTTCGCCGATCGAGGCAACCAACTGCGCCAGTCAGATCCCGCTTGCGGGAAGCAGCTGTGCAACCGGCGCAAGCCCGGTGGCGGCATATCTTCGACTCGCGCGAAGCATACGCCGCCTTCAGGCTGATGAGGCTGACTGCTGAGACGTTGATGTTTGTAGACTTGAGACTTGCTGTACGCACGGCCCCGACTTTGGAAAAGCCTCGCTTCCTGGGGGCCGGTTGAATGGATGTCGAGCTAAAAGACATACATATGCCTGCAAGCTGTGGGCAGAGGTGTTGCTGGGCCAACACCCGCTTCTGTACCCGAACATACCTGCAAAAACTGTCACCGCTGTCACTTGTCAGCAGAAATATCTTCCCTCCGGATCTATACATTGCGAGGAGACGGGTGTTCTTGTGTGAGACTTCCCGGCAGCACTACCCGGCCGCGGTGAGCTGTGGGCTCTAGTGCGCACGGTGGCGCTAGCATCTGTGGTTGTGGAGATGAATACCTAGAAACCTCACTGCAATCCTCTCTTACCTCGCAGAGGGCAGAGCAAAGAAGGTGGATTTACAAGCCACCTGCGAGGCGGGGGGTAAGAGGCCTTGCGCGGACCTTTCATGGAGTTTCACAGCATCGTCGAACCAACGCAGACACAATCGTACCGTCGTCTGCAGCAGTGTGGCGAAACCCAGGAGGAGGAGCAGCGAAACACCCAGGTTCGGTCCCGCTCTGCCTGCCATCCTGAGCGGAATGCTCTTACTCCGTCACCAAGTCTCAGCTCTCTCTGGCCAAGACGGAAAGTGCCGACTCGCACCGTGCATCAAGGTCGCCCAGGAGCATCAGCAAGTGTTTACCATTTGGCGTTTGGTGGCTATCAGAGCTCAGTGGTGCCCGTATGGATATGGAGCTGTAAAATCGTAGCTTCCCACCGGTAGGGGTTGGGCAGGGGACAGACTCCCGGAGTCCGGACACCTCCGTTCCGAATCTCAGTCCAGCACTCCTTGTGTCGCTCTCCCGGGAACGCGTGCATCCGGTACAAGAATAGCGACTCCCACGTACCCAGTACTATGTAATAATTTTGAGGCCTTTTCAGTCTACAGCAGCCCGCGCAGGACTCCTGGTCGAACCCATCTCACTATAGCCCTCATTTCGACCCCATCAGACATCGTCCTTGGAGATATAAGGCACCCGTAAGTCCTCAAGCCTATTCCTCTGGGCTAAGAAAACAATAAGAAGGTATATGAACGACTCTCCGGCCATCGTGGATATGCGTTGCTCTATTCTCGGCGGTTGCTGCCGGGCTCCGAGGCGGCCTTGCAGGGGCCCTTGGGCCCTTCAGACCCCTTGAAACAGACTACCCCCCCCCCCCGGACCCCTGACCTTCGGCCCTTCAACGCCTCGCTTCCAACCACGCGTGAGCTTTCCAGCCCCTGCTCCCAAAATCTCGGCTCCCTTGGTCGACGAGTCAGTGGATAGTTTGACTTGGCAGACTTTGAGAGGTACAAAATCATCACGTCATAGTATGAAGCTGGCATATTTGTTATAAGCTATCTCACCACAGAGGTCCCTTTTGCACGGAGTTGTATTGCCAGATGCAATATTCCTTCAATCCTGAGAGCATCCTCGCACACAGCATGGACTTATGGCGACAGGTCTACCAATTCAGTGTCAAGGCACTGGAGAGGCCTCTGGTCGAGCTCTCTGCCACCACCTGGGCGTACGCCACAAAAGGCAGTTGACTTGGGTGCAGGGAGCTGGTCCACGTGTAATCGGCGGAGTCGGGAGTTTCGCTGCCACTCTCTACGAGACCACCGTTTGCAGAGAAGAATGCGTAGTACAGGGTGTCCGCAGCAGACACTCCAGTCGACACTGTAAATGTGAACCTGGGAGTACTGTAGGTGATGCTCCCAGTGATGGTTCCAAAGCTTGGCGGGGGCGGGGGGGGATCCGAGGATGGTGATGGAGGATTGAGTAGAGTTAACGGTGCGACATCGTTGAGGTCTTCGCGGTTGATGAAGGCCAGTACCGAGCCAATGCTGTAGTATAAGAACACGTAATCCATTTCCCCGTTATTGTTGATGGTGGTAACCATGCTTGATGCAGCCACTGCACCGTATGTCAACAACGTGAAGTTGGCAGAGTAGAGGCTGCACCTGATGCCGCTGGGGATGTAACCCACGGCGGTCACGACGAATGTTACGTCCACAGATGAGTCAACGATGGTGAACTCGACTGTGCCTGAAATGCTTGAGGGAGGGGGAGGACTGGGGGGTGGAGGAGGGCTGGGGGGTGGAGGAGGGCGTGGGGGGAGGGGAGGGGTCGGAGGGTGGGGGAGGGCTGGAGGGGGGAGGGGAGTGTGGGGGAGGAGGGGAATGGGGTGGTGGAACGGGGCTGGGGCTGGGAGGGAGAGGGTTTGGGGGGCCTGCAGGGGGCGGGGATGGTGAGCGGGCTGGGGTCGGCGAAGGCGGGGGGGTCTTTTTGGAGGGAGGCGGTGGCATCTTCTTTGGTGAGGGCGGCGACCTTGTGGGGGGTGGAGGGGGAGGAGACTTCCTGCTGGGGGAGAGCGGTGGTGACTTCTTGGCGGGTGGGGGTGGTGGCTTCTTGGCGGGCGGCGGGGATGGCTTCTTGGCGGGCGGGGGTGGCGATTTCTTGGCGGGCGGGGGTGGAGAGCTCTTGACGGGCGGGGGTGGAGAGCTCTTTGTGGGAGGCGGGGGGAAGGTAAGGTTCCATGCACTCTTGCGAAGCTGAAGCAAGCTGCATTCGTTGGCGACTTTCCGATCCCCAACGCTGTTGAAGCAGCGGTTGCCCTTGCCCTTGTTGGCATCTCCCCAGTTGGCAGTGCCCACGTTGGAGTTCCCTGCAGAGGTGGCACCATTGTATGAACGATAGGTCATAATCCAGGGGCAGCAGCGGCCGTGAGAATCACTCATGTCCTTTGATTCCTCTCCCAACTCTCACCTATGTTGTCATCCCCGACGTTCTTCGTGCCAAAGTTGTTCTTGCCCTTGTTGCCGGAGCCAATGTTGCCATTGCTGTCTGCCGTACAAGCTTTCTGGCCCGCCTTGAGGCACTCCACGGCCACGATGATCTCTGTGGAGCGTGGTGTCACGATCCCCAAGGGATTCAGACGGACAGCACTCGTTGGGAGGCCCATAATGTTGAGAGTGGATGTGCGAACGGATCCCGACTTGCTGAAGCCTTCATGCCTTTCGGGAAGGATGGTGGACATGCACAAGTTATGGTGCATTAGAGAGTGGCTCGTTCGAGTTCCCAGAATTCGACACAATTGCATGGTCCAGGATGTTTTTCAGACCTCAGGCACTCACTTGCAAACTCCATCCGCGCTATCCTTTGTCATCAGGTAGACGTGGGGTCCAACACTGTGGGGAGGCACTTGATCATTTTAAACTGGTGGAATGTCCAAATCTAGCCGCTCCTCAATACCCATGCGACACACCGACATTTCCAACTCTATTTCGGACCGTGTGGATGAGGGTCTGCAGCCTCAGAGGAGAGAAATGCCACCTTACCACCCTGAAACTGCTCAGATAAATGTTTGACATCGCTTACATTGCGCTGGGGAGTGCGACGAAGGTAGAGCTGCATGTCGCCTGGGTTTGGAAGTGTGCGGGGGTAAGCAATGTGAGCAGGAAGCCGTGTGGGCTCGGGCCAACCACTGAGTAGCAAACAGTCGCCCAGACTCACCGCAAAGGCGCATCTTGTCAACAGCAAAATTAATCCAGTGCTGAGAGCAGGGTTCCATGCCGTCCTCGGCATCGCCGATTTTGCGACAAATTTGTGACGCTGCCTGCGCAACCCGATTTTCTTCGCACGCGGCGTGGCACGAATCAGGGAGTTCTTATTCTTATCCATTGCAGCCAGTCAGAGAAGAAAGGGCTTCACGATATCAATTGTTATGCCTCATTAGTAGAGAGAAGGACAACTGAGCTTCATCCGGTGGAGAGTTTGCAAGCTCCGGAGACCGGGGACGAGGTACTGGTCAGAACGGAGAGAGCAACCGTGCTGTCAGCGGCACAGGTTCCGGCATCAGACATGGCTGGGAGGTGATGAGATTCTTTCTTAGCTGTGATGAAGGTGAGACTGCGGGGAATACCATCGCGCTCACCTGTTTGAGTCTCTGGAGGTACCTGGCCGGACACATGTCCGGCTCGGTGTTGTGGGGTTTTCCCTCGACCGGGCGCTTTCCCCACTTTCCACCTGTTCCCGCTCTGCACCGAGTCCACGCCTCCTTGCGACGCCTATGAAACCCGATCAACACACTGCATTCGGGGTCTCGTCTGTAACATTCCTATCTTAGGTCATATACAGCAGTCCACGTTGTAGGGTCTAACCCGCCCCCACAACATCCACCCACCCCACCCACCACCCGCCCCTCCCACCCACCCCCCCTTCCTTGAAGTGTGACAGTGACGGCCTCAGTTCCGACTGTATGTAGAACGCATTGCACATTGATGGCACAAGGCCATCGAACCATCATGAGGCTGGGAGGAAGGGGCACACCTGATCACTTACACACCCGCTTCTGCTGCGAGCTCGTTGTTCTGCACGCAAACTTGTTTCGAACGCTGAACCCTGTAACCCAGCGGGCGTCGCTCGCATCACAGATGAAACAGTCATCAATGCAAGGCAGCCAATCCTTGTCCGAAGGGATGGTGTAGGTGGAGAGTTTGGTCTGCACCCCTCCTACGGTGTGTTACAAAAAGCCTGTGAAGAAAACAGGGGATGCGCGGTCTTCCAACGTACGACCAGAGGTCCACGTGTCCCAAGCACACCTTTCACCCTCGGGCACCCAGATCGCAGTGACTCTGGCTCGCGATGTGTGATGTTGGTTGGGGGTCGCAAAACACGGCAGCAGGCAGCGGCAGCGGGGCGGTAGGTGGCAGCAGCTGATAGTAGCCGCCTCCACATTGACCGAATCTTAGTGTCGAAGGTGGGAATTGTTTGGCGCACGCCCTTGCGACCCACAATGGATAAAGGGCGAGAGCCTGGCCGACTTTGCACCGATTTCTTGTCTTGTTTGTAAATCTGAGCACTGTTTAATTTTGACGAGACCGGATCCACTCATTTCCGGCATCAGTGTCGATCCAGCGCTGTCCCTGTGCGCATTCCCCGGTCGCACCCACGCCCGAAGTCTACACCTCGCCGTGTCCCACAAACACCCTTTGCCGCCATCCTAACCATCTACAATGTCTTGGTGAGTTCCGGCGTGCGCTGGCAAGTCGAAATGTAGGATTTCACAGTTGGGTTGTCCTGAATCCGGTGGTTGCATGGACGGGATCCGACTGTATCGACATCCTCAGGGTATGGTCTCACCGTCGACTTGGAGATACATCTCGGATTTTCTCTCGTCGAAGACCATCCACGACCTTTTCACTCCACTCGATAGGGGTGCCCGGGCCATCTGACTCCTAGGTCACTCGTCGACAGCGAACCTCGTGTTGCCATAACTGAACGCCTCAGTCAGCCGTGAGTGTGATACTCTTATCGTGCAGTTGGGTTAAGGGGTGGGTGGACTGGGTCGCGTTGACATTCAGGCATAGGCGTCTCTGGCAATCTTCACCACCGGCCAACCCCCCCTTGGGGTTGCTATGACATGGAGGTCTAGCCGCAGACTGTCCTCGCATCCACTCCTTCAATAGGGTGCCTGGGGCCAGGCCGAGACAGCTCCCCAAGCTGGGCAACCGTCTGCAGCCTCGGGACTGGGTGCCCACGGCCGAGGTTGCGATCCGGCGCCGTGACTGCCTGATGCGCTGTGCGGGAAGGGAATCACGGCCCGGGGAGCGCCAACACCGCATACATCAGAATTGGTTGGCACAAGCTGCCTCTGTCTCCCTTCTGAGGTGTGACGATGTCGCTTTTGGGGGCTGGTGAGGGGCCTTGGCATGGCTGTGATCGTGGGGTGCGCGTCGTTGAGTCGATGGTTATACATGCATTGACTTAGGTATGTGCATGGGTTCGAAGCTGTAGAGGAGACAATGCAGGCCATGGGACCTTGCTCACCCTCACACCAAGCTTCGGCACCCCAGTGACGACGGCGAGCCAGCGCATCCAGGCCAAGGCACGCAACAGACCCCTTGTCCAATGGACGTTGACGTCGTGGCGGCGGATGATGCCCCCTCGACTTCGAGACCTCTTGCATCCGCTGGCCAGGTGATTGTGTTGGGTGCACTGAGTTGGTTTATTTGATTGGTGTGCGACAGGCATGGCTGTGGCGGAGTGAGGATGTGATTCTTAAGTTTGGTGTCTGCAACTTATAGGCGAATACCCACATCCCACCCCGTGTTTTCTCGCCCTGTGTCGTAGGACTCTCAGACGCCCCCTGTGCCACTCGGCGTGGTCAACAAGCTGGACGATGCGGAGAAGAGGGAACAACAGTGGCAGAATGATGCCACGGTGAACGAGTGGCGGAAGGCGCCCGGCGAGGCGGGCACGCTAGGCCGATTCAGGAAGGTTTGTGAGGACTTGGTGTGCCACTTTGGAGGGGGGGCTCCGGGGCCACTGGAGTGTCCCAAGCATGCGTGACTCTACTGATCGAGACACCCAGACACACAAACATATTGACACCGTGTGCCCGCACTATAACAAACTGTAGGCGATCGATGACTACGCCACAACCTCCATCAAGACGACCTGGAACGGCTTCCGGGATCTTCCGAAGAAGAAGACGAAGAAGAAGGAGAAGAAGAAGGAGATCAAGAAGAAGGCGCAGCAGCAGCAGCCCGTGCTGGATGCGCTGCGTCCGACCGTGGACGACGTCGTTGCGGTCATCTCCGAGTTGCGCACCGTCGGCGACCTCTTCGCCAACTTCCACGCCATCCGTATGGTGGAGGAGTTTGAGCGACGGAAGCAGGCTGACCGGGCGGACGCTGATGCGGCGCTGCAACCACTCGACGAGATATTTTTCGCCAGGTGGGTCTCCTGTGTGTTGGGGGTGGGCTGTGGGTGGGGTGGGATGTGGGTGGGTTTATCTTGTAGGCAGACAGATGCCTGGTTTCCTTGCTTGATAGGGTCCCATGTCTGCATGTGGTGTGTGCTGGTTGGATCGGGAATGCTTACAGCTGTCTGGAACACGTTGCTGCGGATGGGGTGCAGCGGCATGCGCCACAGAGCAGGTGCCGAATAACCAGCCACCCTTTCGACCCACCCACCCATTACAACCACGGCGCAGATGCATGACGCTCATTTGGCGACCTCGCAAGGCAGCCAGCACAAATGCGGGCGCCGGCGCAAGGGCGGCGTTCACGCCACTGGCCGAGTCCGTCGCTCTCTTCCGGGAGACGCTCGAGCGGACTGGCGTCACCCTTCAGCCGCCCGACCTGGAGCACATCCGCCCGTTCATCGACGAAGCGGCGGGGGACCTAGCGACAGCCACCTCTACGTACTACAAGAGGGAGCTCCTCCGCCATCTCCAGCAGAACGCCAAGCTGGAGCTAGGGGCAAAGGGAAATTGGCCACGCCACTGCGCCCGCGCAGTGCTGTCCGTCAGCTTCGCGACCCCTCTGGCGCCGACAGAAGACTCGGACGCCGCGCCCGCCCTGCCGCCCGCAGCCCCAGCGGTTGGCGCCGACGCAGCTGCGGTGCCCGTCCCAGACGCCGCGCCCGACCAGACGCCCCCGGCCCTGGACCCTGGCGTCTCCACAGCGGCCCCCAGAGCCCCGGCCGCCGCGCCCGACCAGACGCCCCCCGCCCCAGCCGCCAGCAACGTCGCAGCGCCCCCCTCAGCCCCGGCCGCCGCGCCCGACCAGCCGCCCCCAGCCCCAGCCGCCAGCAACGTCGCAGCGCCCCCCCCAGCCCCGGCCGCCGTGCCCGACCAGCCGCCCCCAGTCCCTACCACCGGCAGCGATGCAGCACCACCACCACCCTCGGGCAGGGCGGCTGCGTGGTGGCATGTGCCATTCACGCAGGAGCAGGTGGACTGGATCG
>NW_011934213.1:550168-551866 GCF_000733215.1 Auxenochlorella protothecoides
CCCCCAGCCCCGGGCCCCGGCGTCTCCGCAGCGCCAGCCCCGGCCGCCGCGCCCAACCAGCCACCCTCAGTCCTGGGCCCCACCGTCTCCGCAGCGCCATCCCCAGCCGCCACTCCCATCCAGCCTACCCCAGTCCTGGGCCCCGGCGTCTCCGCAGCGCCATCGCCAGCCCCGGCCGCCGCGCCCGACCAGCCGCCCCCAGCCTCGGTCACTGACAGCGGCGCAGCACCTCCACCCCCCTCGGGCAGGGCGGCTGCGTGGTGGCATGTGCCATTCACGCAGGAGCAGGTGGACTGGATCGTCGAACTCCGCCGGCGCATGCCGAAGAGGCCAAAGTGGGGTCTGTGGGAACATCATCCGCACCTCTGCCTGCCGCTGGCCAGGCGACTCCTCGCGGAGCGCGAAAGGCGACAGCCGGCCGCGCCAGCTCCCGCGCAGACGCCCGGGGATGCGCCACAAGGGCAGGCGGGCGAGGAGGCGACGCAGCACGACGCAAATTGCCCAGATGTGAGTGGTGAGGGACGACCGGGAATGCGCGAGTGTATGAACATTGGCAGTGGTTTGACACGAGTACTTTCTCGCCCCCTAGAGGGGGCGGCCAGGGGTTTGACAGATGGGTAGCACAGCTACACATGTATTCACCAGCCCCAGATCCTACCTACATGCACAGGTCGGTGACACTGCAGCGTCAGCCGCCGCAGCAGCCGCAGCCGCAGCCGCCGCCGCCACAGAGCTCAAGCGCAAGGTTGAGGAGCGTGCGAAGCAGCACGCGGCCAACAAGGGCGCCGGCATCCCCAGCAAGCGGCGGGGCCTGGGCAAGCAACGGCGCGCGGCGCTGGCCAAGCGCAAGGAGGCCGCGGCGAACGCCGCCGGCGGCCCCGCCAAGGGGCCTCAGCAGCCCGTGCAGGAGCGGCACATCGGGCGGCTGTTCAGCCTCCTGCCCTGCAGACAGAGCTTCGAGGCGGTGCACATCACTGGCACCCTGACGACGTTGGGAGCCCTCTTGCGGCGGCATGAGAAGCGCAACAAGGGCGGCGTGGCGAGGATGACGAGGCTGCAGCTTTCCACCGAGAAGGAGTGGAGAATGTATACCGTGCCCGAGGTGAGGATCAGCACCGCATGTTGCGGAGGGAGGGGTATGGGTGGTGCAGAGGTGTCTTGTAAGTCTACACTGTGAGCACAGGCCACTCCTTTTCTTTTGCAGTCGGTGGGGGGGGGGGGGACGGGAATACACTGTAGGATCGTCCCGCGATGTTCCGTGGATCCAGGGTCTGGGGGTCGTGTGGTGCAGCAGAGGTGTGAGGCCCCGACTCCTCGTCGCTCACACCCACCCCACCCGCATCTTGCCAATCCCAGGCACTGAAATTCCTCAATCTCGAGGAGGTTCATGGCATCCCCGCCAGGAAGAAACAGGCCATCGAGGCCTGCCTCCGTAGAAAGGCGGAGGAGTACCAGGTGGACGCAGAGGGGAAGCGGGGGAAGAAGAAGACGGGCGAGACGGGCGAGAAGAAGACCGACTGGTTCGTGCATGTTGGTTGGGCATTCTTCGCCCTCCTCTTCAACTTTCGCCGCTTCGAGGGCTGCGGCTGGTACTCTGCTGGGCACTGGAGGACGAATGGCTACAGCGTCACCGTCACCCTGCGGCGGGCGAGAGGGCCTCCCCGGCCCGGCGACCCCCCGCCCCGCCCCCCTGGCGCC
>NW_011934213.1:552275-604017 GCF_000733215.1 Auxenochlorella protothecoides
GGGGCCTCCCCGGCCCGGCGCCCCCCCGCCCCGCCCCCCTGACGCCCCGAAGACCAGCGGCAAGCGCACCCGCGGCGGGGCGCCCCTGGGCGCCCCGCAGGGCAGGGGAATCGCCGACGAATACTACCGGTGAGTGGTCCGTGACTGTACCACTGGGGTGTGTGCTGCTAGGGATGGTTCTCCTGGCTTGTCGACATGCTGCAGTGATTGCCTGGGACGCTTGCAAGTTGTGCAGGGGTGTTGGCTGCTCCGTTCCCGGGAGTGACTGAGGATGTGGTGTATACCAGCAGCAAAGCGCACCCACCTTTCCCACCCACCCACTCACCCGCCAACCTCCCACACGTGCCGCGCTCCCACAACACAACTCACCCCACCCCACCCCCCTCAACAAAATTTGCAGGCGGGACCCCCCTCCAGAGGATGCCAGGATAGACAAGTACGTCGGCATCGACCCCGGCCGGACCAAGATGTTCACCGCGGTGGACGAACACGCCAACGTGACATCCTGCTCTTCAAAGGAGTTCCACTCCATGTCGGGGTCCAAGCGGCGGGAGAGGGCCATTGCGAAGTGGCACGGAAACGCCCCACCCTATGTCAAGAAGCTGTACCAGTGAGTGGTGATTGGGTTGTGGAGTTAATGCAGGGGTATGCCTTGCAGGGGTGGGCACTGTGTCACGACACCTCGCATCGCTCCAACTGTATAATCTCCTTGCTCAAACTCCCCTCTTCCCTTCCCGCAGGTGCCCGACCTATAAGACAGCGAGCACAGAGGTGCTCCTGCCGCGGGTCGCGTGGATCGTCCCCACCTTGCGACAGGGCCTGGCTTGGCACAGGGACGAGAAGCCGTTCCGCAAGCTGCGCCACCAAGCATACGTCGGCAGGGAGCGGGCCATCAACCGGCTGGCGGAGCAGTTCCGCGCCCCCCCGGGCATGACTACAATTGTCGGCGTGGGCAACTGGTCGGCCCAGGACCGGGGGGGCATCATGCGGGGGGCCCCGCCGGGGCCCTGGATCCGCTTCTTGCGGCGCCTCCGGCTGGTGTGCAGGGTGGTGGTGATCGACGAGCACAGGACTTCCAAACTGTGCTGCGCCTGTCACACCACCCTGCACGCCCACCAGTACGTGCGGGTCCGCAATGGCGTGGAGAAGCTGGTGGACGTGTGGGACACCAAGCGGTGCGGCAACAAGGCCTGCAGAGTTCATGCCGTCAACCGCGATGTGAACGGGGCGGCCAACATGCTGATGCTGGTCAAGTGCTTTCTTGCGAATGCACTTCGTCCCACAGCTTTTGGTGGAACCCCTGCTTCCCCTTCTCCCGCCCTCCCCCCCCCCCCACCCCCCTCCTGGTTCGCCGATCGAGGCAACCAACTGCGCCAGTCAGATCCCACTTGCGGGAAGCAGCTGTGCAATCGGCGCAAGCCCGGTAGCGGCATATCTTCGGCTCGCTCGAAGCATACGCCGCATCCCCTGGTCGTGTGACATCAATGACACCATTCCCAGAGCATAACCAATCTGCAAGGTGGAACACTGCCACTGCAAATCCGGACAGCCCAGAGACAGATCTGGGGCATGGACCGCCCAGCGGCCGAGGGGCCCCCCGCCTGCGCCCCTCGCCAGGTCCTCATCAGTGTCTACCACGGCCGCGACCGCGGCCCCTGCCGCCACGTCCGCCCCTCCCCCGCCCGCCACGACCGCCGCCGGCGCCCCCCTGCGCCTTGGTCTCCGCCCGCTGCCGCGCGACCTTCTCCATGTACTCCCTCTCCTCGTCGCCGGTGAGGACCCGCACAACGGCCTGGTACCCCGCCACCATCCGCCGCCCCTCGGCGTCCACGTCCTTCACAGCATGCTGCGCCTGTTCCGGCTCGCCGAACCGGGCCACGCCAGAGGTGGCACCCTGCGGCGGAGCATGGGTGGAGGGGGAAAGCAGGGGTTAGGGAACGCAAACATGGGGTGGGCGGCGGGAGAGGTGCTCTTCCAGGCTTGTGCCCCACAGGATGAGAACCCTCAGGCCAGTGGCACGGAGCACTGCAGGGTACGGGCCGCTGTTGCAGCCCCGGGGCCGCCCCTGGCGCGCCCTGCCAGGGTCCGTCCCCCTCCGGGTCAGGCTGGTGGCGGGGCCCTCGGGAGGGGGCGTGGTTTTCCTCCCGTTCCGAACTCACTGCGGCATAGTCGGCGTACTTTAGCCCCGCGTCCTTGCCCCCAAAGCTGTCCTTCACCAGGCCAAAGCTGGGCTGCTCCACGAACCCGGGGTCGGGGCCGAAGTCGAAGCGCACGCAGCAGCCGGGGGTGAAGTCCTCGACCTCCACCGCGGCGGCGGCCTCGGCGGGGGCTGCCGCCGCCTCGGCCTCACGGGGGCGCTTAGTGCCGCTGGGGGCAGGGGCCGCCGGCTCGGCAGCGGCGGCAGGGGCCTGGTCGGCGGCCTCGGCGCGTGCGTCGCGCTCCTCCTCCCTCCTCGCCACGTACCTCAGCTTGGGCTCCAGCTGGAGAGGGGCGCCCTGGAAGACCAGCGACTGGCCCGCCACCTGCGGGAGGGCGAGCTCGGTGCGGGGTGGCGGTGCGCGCCAGACACAGAGGTACGGGGAGGGGCATGGCGCCTGCGCTGAGAGGTCAGCCTCGGTCAATTCCCTGGCGCGCCTCAGGCCCGTGGCAACCCTCAACCCCGCATGGATCTAGTCTCCCCCGCGGCACATCTAGACTTCCACTCCCTGACCACCGCGCGACCTTGCGCCAACGGCTTGTGGTAATTTTCAAAGAGCTCCATTCCCCCCTCCCCTCTCCTCCCTTCCTGCCTCGCCCGAGCACTGCCCCTGGGTGTGCTGCTGCGTACCCGAGCGGCCTCCTCGGGGCTGGAGAACTCCAGGAATACCGAGCCGCGGAAGTCCTTGCTGGCCAGGAAGCGCCGCATGCGGACGCTCCTGAGCTCGCCCACTCTGCTGAAAAACTCTGTATGATGACGGGGGCAAGATGGATGGCTGGGAGGAGTTGGGGGGTGGTTGTTGGGCCCAACCAGGGCCGTCGGACATCTGCACGCCCAGAGAATAGCCGGTGATCATGCCCAGATATCTTGTTGGGGCATTCCATCGGGGCCCCTCGCTCCTGCCTGGTCCTCCACACGGAGAACCCTGAGCCAGCAGGCAAGCACCCCACCCGTGAGCTGGTCCAGGGTGGTGTCGAAAGGAAAGGGCGACGCATACAGGGACTGCTCGTCGGTCTTCTTCGACAGCTCCTCGACGGGGGGGAGGTCCTGCGAGCCGGAGGGGTGCCAGCGCATGGGCATGCATGCACATGCGGCAGACGGCGCGAGACGATGCACCACCGAGAGCCACGCCAGATGCAGAGTTGGCAGTCG
The DNA here is from genome assembly GCF_000733215.1 of Auxenochlorella protothecoides. Taxonomy (NCBI): domain Eukaryota; kingdom Viridiplantae; phylum Chlorophyta; class Trebouxiophyceae; order Chlorellales; family Chlorellaceae; genus Auxenochlorella; species Auxenochlorella protothecoides. The sequence continues at coordinate 555,625 of NW_011934213.1, forward strand.
TGAGCCTTGCCCCTGAGCAGCCCCGGCCCTCCAACCCCAGCCGTCCTCCCCAGACGCCCACCTCCACGCGCTTGACGGCAGTGGCATCCTCGTTCAGCGCCAGGACGCTGGAGCGCTTGACGATGCCCACGATGACGTCCATGAGGGCGGGCGGGACCTGCTTGCAGGCCTTGTCCAGCTTGAGCAGGGTCTTCATGCGGGAGAACAGGGAGATGACGCGGAGGGGGACGAAGCCCTCGGGGTGGGCCTTGGACTGTTCCAGCATGAAAGCATCGCGGGGCAGGTTGGAGTCGGAGAAATAAAACTCGACCTGGGGGGTTCCATTGAGATGTGGGGTGGGTGAAGGGAGGGTGGGCCAGTCCCCGCGATGGCTCTGGCGGTACCCATTCACACGGCGGTCATTCCTACCTGCTGCAAAATCTTCGACTCTTCCTCTGGAGTGAGGGCAGGGGTCCCAGCCTGATTCGCCTCTGTGGAGGCCATCCTCGCTGGTGGCTGCGGCGCGCAGGGGGTGGTCTTGGAGGGTCGATGGACAACCCCGTTCCTTGTCGCGGATATCCACTCAACAGACTTGAATGAGGACGTTTAAGATGCCAATCGAAGCATGCAGAACAGCTTCGTCACTGTTCGTGGCGGAACGTGGCGAACTTGGTCATGCTGGGGGTGCTGCGGCAAGGACGTTGGCACCCTGAACTTTGCATCTTCTCTATGCCTACACAAGCTCTGCGGCATACTGCAGTCATAATAATAACACTCGACCAGCTCTCACAGCAGGACATCTGATGTTGCCTTTATAGTGTCCGTCATATGCTCTGTGGCCTCATGCTGGCTCCTAGTACGCTTCCCAGCGATATGAGGGAGTGTGGGTGTACTGCAGCACCTCCCGTGTCAACCAACAATGTGTAATCAATATGTTAATTCCACGAACCGCGTATCTCATGTACACCTGGGCGGTGAGACTAGACACCCTGACGGGTGATGCAGCTCTTACCTCGGAGCATACCCTACCTACACATCCACGTTGTAGGTTCTTGTCCCCTGTACAGATAAAAACAACCTGCTTGGAGTGTAGGTATTACCAAAGGCGACCCAGGTACCCCCTCGCGACTCTGGTAGAAGTATATGCGTGGAAGTCGGGAGCAGTTGACGCATATCTTTCTGGCGGTGGCTGCCTCCGAGTCCAGACCGCGAGTGGTGGGTCGCGTCGTACCCAATACCCCCGAGGTCCCTTCCACCGCGCTGCAGCCGGATGAGCGCGTCGTGAGACGTGCCAGCCCAGGTGCGGGCAAGATACGGGGCGTCCCGTGAGGACGTTTGCAACTGACAGAGTTTAAAAGCACCACCTCCGTCTCGAAGTCAACGACGTACCTCATCCCCAACGGCAGTACGGCACTGCGACGGAACGCCTTCTGGTCTCTTGGCCACTGCAGATGGCGCCGTGTACACGCGCCAGGGGTTGAGTGCGAGCGCATTCCCTGCGTCCCACTGCCTTGGTGGGCTGCCGCGGCCCTCGGCAGCCAGACCCCATGAACGACACCCTGGGCCCGCCGCCCCCCGCACCTGGCTACAAGGTGGGTCATGCTGTCCCACCGTTACGCGTATCTGCTTTCACGCACGCCGAGCCGCGGGGGAGCCCATCAGGGTTGTCCGGGAGGTGCATGACCACCGATGTTAACATTCGCCAGCCCCCCTTCCTCGGCCCTCCCCAGATCACTCTGGGCACGGACCCGGACACCAATGCCTGCCAGAACAGCACCAGCCCCATCTGCTTCAACACAGCAGTCAGTGGGCAGAACATCATCACGGGACTCTGGTTCAATGCCATCATTGGCATCGTCATGCTGGGCCTGTTTATCGCCTGGCGCGGGACCTTCTCCTTCTACCAGGCCCGGCTGGTGAGTGCCCTGCTGGTTTGGATTTTTGTGAATCGGACTGGGGAGAGCTACCCGCGTGGCGCCCTCGCTGGGAATGGGAGGCCCGGGGGCGCCTGCCTGTGGGGCGGGCGGCCCTTGCTGCTTTGTTGGGGTGTTCCTGTGCGGCACACTCGGACCCCACACGGCGCCAGAGTTTCCACACCCACAGCCGCACGCACGCGCACTCCTCTTCACGCCCTCCCACCCCCACGCATCAGGACTCGCCCCACGTCACGCGCAAGCCGCCGCGCATGAAGCTGACAGGGCACCACCGCATCTGGTCCTGGCTGGTCCCGGTCTTCACCATCTCGGACGAGGAGCTCGTGCGCAGCGCTGGCCTGGACGCGCTGGTGGGTCCCTGGGTGGAGGGAACATGTGGTGAGGTGCTGGGGGTTGGCGCAGGGGGGGCAGGGCTGGAATCGCGAGCTGCATGGTGCAGCCAGGCGTGGCAGGAGGCACACAATGCAGGGGACCCTTTGGCCCAGTTTCTCCCTCCACCCTCCCCCTCCAACCTCATCGCATGCAGGTCGCGACGCGCATCATCGGCTTTGGCGTGACGCTCTTTGCGCCCATGACCGTCCTGGCCGTGGCTGTCCTGCTGCCCATCAACTACGGAGGTGGGCTGTGTGGCCAGACTGAATGCAGGCCCGCAGGACTGGTGGGGGGGTTGCGACGGATGATGGCCCGTCTCACGGGCACCCGCAATCGTGCAAGGGTGGGGGTTCCGAGAAGCCTGCCCGCCCCAGCAACCCCTCACTCCAAAGCCTGCCCTGCCTTGCACCCCCCCTCCCATCTCCAACCCTGCCACTATTTCCACCTGCAGAGCGATACTATGCGTCGCAGGCCAAGGCCGACGCCGTCAGCGACACCTTCACCTCGGTCTTCATCCAGCTGACCATCAGCAACGTTCACCCCAGGAGTTCCCTGATGTGGTAAGCAATGGGACGTAGGGAAGTTCAGGACAGGGAAAAGGTGGGAGGGAAGGTACCTCGCTAAAGCCACCTCTGCTGCCGTTGCTGCCCCTCGCCCTGCCAGTCACCACCTCCAGTGTGCCGTGAGACGTATCCCACCCCCCTCCGTATGCGCTTCCCCGCTCCACAGGGTCCACTTCACCCTTGTCTACGTGTTCTGCGCCTGGACCTGCTGGCTGACGGTGGAGTACTACAAGGAGTATATCGCCATCCGCCAGGCATACATGGTCCAGGTGTGGTCGGGCGGGTCTCCTGCTGGGTGGTCGGGCTGCCCTCTGGGCCGGGCAGGAGGGGGGAGCGGCGGACGTCCGCTGGCCTCGCGCTCGGGAAAGATGTGGCATCCGCCCAGCGCCTCTTGCCCACCCCTTCCGCTCCCCCAGACCCACACGAACACGCACGATCGCAGGCGACTGAGATGCACGAGGACGAGCCAGGGGCGTCCGCTTGCCGGAACGAGAGCGAGGGGACGGAGATATCCCTCACGCCGGCGGCCTGGCCCGGCGCGAAGCGCGGGGCGAGCCCAGATCCGGAGCCCGTGGCCCGAGGCTTCTCCCTGGGCTCGGCGCTGACCAACCGCCTGCAGCTGCCGAGGTGAGCTGGTGGTGTGCATGCAGGGCCCCGTGTGTTTCAGGGGGGCGGAAAGATGGACCCCTGCATCTGTGCACCGCGCACGATCTCAGGCAGCTTCTGCGCCGTCCCGCCTCGCCACCTCCAACCAGGCGCACCGCCACGGGCAGCCAACTGAGCAGGGCGGCCATGCCCGCGCCCTCGCGTTCGCGCCTGGGCCTGGCCGACGGCGCGTCTGCCTGCCCCGCCCAGGAGCTGGAGCTGGTGGAGGGGGCCGGCCAGCGCGCGGGCGGCGCGCTGGCCGGGATCAAGAGCCCCCGCGCCCTGGCGGACGCCCTGCTGGCGGGGTCGGGGCGCGTGCGGCGAGCGCTGGCCCCGCCGGCGCGCGCCTGGGGCGAGGACGAGGACCGCGTGCTGCTGCACGGCTTCCGCGGCGCCACCAGCTCCGCGCAGTCGGAGCCCGGTGGAGTTGGTGCCGCTGTTGGACTGTCTGGCGTTGAAGGGGCCCGTGGCGCCGTGGAGGGCGCCGGCGAAGACGGCGGCGGGGGCATGGGCCCAGGTCCGCACGACGGCGAAGGGGAGCTGTCCCTGCGCCAGCGCTTCGGCAGCCCCCGAGCGGGTGGCGCGGGGCCGCGCGACGGCCAGGCGATCGATGGCGACCGCGGGGAGGAGGCGCACGCCGATCTCCTCGCGATTGATGGCGGGGGCGCTGCGCTCTCCCTCATCCCAGCGCGCATGCCCCGCTCCGGCTCGGTCCTGAGCCTGGGCAGCGGCTCGGGGCCCGGCACGCCGCTCTGCTCCTCGCAGCACACGTCGCGGCGCCCTCGCCATGCGCGCTCCGGCTCGCACGCGGCGGCTGTGGCCGCCGCGCTGGGCGGCCGGCGCGGCAGCAACGCGCGAGACGCGATCCGCGTCATCCGCCACGTGCGCGCGCGCTCCGGTGCCAGCGGCGACAGCGGCGGGGCGGGGATGGGCGCCACGGACGACGCCTTGGCCGCCTTTGTGCCGGGCGCGGCGCCGCCACCGGGGCCGGAGTCGGAACCCAGTCGCACGCCCAGCGCGGACGCCGAGGCGGCGCCGCTGTCGCCCCCCAGCGTCGACGCAGGGCGCGGGGCTGGGGACGACGACGGCGACGAGAACGGCTCGGACGACGCACTGGCCGGCGTGCGCGCCTGGTGGCTGCCGCACGGCGGCGCCGCGCCGGCGCGGCCGCGTCGCGGCCCCTCGCCGCGCTTGCATCGCGATGACGGCACCGCAACAGCCGGCCAGGCTAACGCCAGCCTCTTCACCGTCCTGGTCACCGATGCGCCCGTGGAGAAGCTGCACCTCCTACGCCTGGGCGTGTTTGACTTTGCGCGCGGCGCGCCGGCGGCGGCAGGCGCGGCGCAGGTCGCCGTGGTGCCGGGCGTGCCGGCCTACACCGCCGCGCAGGACGACTTTGCGCTGGCGCTGGACGGTGAGCGCTGGGTTGGCAGTGGTGATTTGTCGTAGCGGGGGACGAGAGGATGAGGAGTGGGGAGGGACGGAGGGAGGGGCCGGGCGGGGCGGGCGACGGAGTGTGTTGGGCTCGGGGCGGGGCGGGGTCGGGAACCGTGCGCTGGGGCGAGCGCAGATGGTGGGGCCCCTGTTGGCCAGCGCTGGAGGGCGCCCTGGGATTCTCCCGGCGCCCCTCAGAGCGACCACGAGGCCTTGGCTTCCATCCGACGGCGCATGACTGCCGCCCGGCACTTTCGCAGAGGTGGAGAACGGCTTGTGGACGGGGTCCAGCCCCAGCACGCCCGAGCCGGAGGAGGCGGCGGAGCGGCGGCGGTGGCGCGTGGCGCGCTGGCTCCGCCAGCTCCTGCGCCGGGACCAGAGGTGGGTGGGACCCGACACCGCAGGCCGCCCGCCGCGTGGTGTGCCGGTCGCAGGCGCGCCTGCCTCGTGGCGCCAGGCTGGTGGTGCCGCCTGGGGTCTGTCGCGGGCACTGCCATGCCCAGCCTGGTCCCCCTTTCCACCCGCAGCTACACCGACTGGCGTCGGGATGTGCAGTGGGCCATGTTCAACAAGCGCGTGCGAGTGGCAACCGAGCTCTTCACGGAGCTGTTTGGCGACGACTTCGACGCCATCATCCCTATCTACCCCACCAAGGTGCGCGCAGGGGGCAGACGGGGGCCGGCACGGCGTGTGGCACTTGGGCCTGGGGTGTCTTTTTGGTACTTAAGATCTGGGCCTTTCGGCAACCAAGCAATCTGAGGTGGGAGGGAGGGGCCGACGGAAATTGTCAGGCGCGCATGCATCGGGGGGTAGACTGCACCGTGGTGAGCCCCCTGCGCAGACCCCTCTGTGACACCCCTGTCCCCGCTTTCTCCCTTCGACCGCGCAGCCCGTGGACGACGTGATCCACAGGTGGGATGGGCAGCAGGCTGCGTTGGAGAGGCTGCAGTACCGGCTGAAGAAGGGGGGCCTGAAGCCCCACAAGCTGGACAAGCTGCGGGCCAGCATCGCCAAGGCCCAGAGGCGGCTGAGCAAGCTGCAGGTGCTGGTTAGGGGATGAAAGGACTCCGTTTGGGTTGGCATTTGTCAATTTTGGAGGTGGACCCGGTCGCCGCGACCAGCATCGCGGCGGCTGCCGATTGAACAGGAGGGCGATTGTCTGCGAGAGTTGCCACGGCAGCTCCCACTGCGCCATGCATGCGCGCAGTCGGGCCCACACACAGATTCCAATGTTCACGCTCGCCCTGCAACCCCTCAGCATCCACCCACACACACCACACCCATTCCCGGACCATCCCCAAACCCTCCGCCTCGATGCAGAGGAAGGCGGCGGAGCGACGCGAGGAGGTGCTGTCGGACCTGCCCTCCACATGCTTCTTCGCCACCTTCAGGCAAGTGCCGCAGGCTCCCCCGGGGGCCGCGAGGGAGGGGAGGGAGGTTGTCGTAGCTAAGCAGGAGCATCTTTTCTTCCCACGCCTCGACCAGCCATCGGCGCACCCTTTCCCCTCACGGCAGGTCCCAGGAGGCGGCGGCCATCGCCGTGCAGACCAACCTGAACCCCATCATGCAGCGTTTGTTCCGGGTGGAACCCGCACCGCGCCCAGAGGACATCAACTGGCCGTCCTTGCAGCGCAGGTGCGAGCGGGAGCTGGGGTCTTCGATGTAACTGCCCTTCCCGACGAGCTGCAGGAGTTTAGATGAGGGTTTGGTCGGGCATGCAGTGCGTGCTGCCTGACCCTGCCGCTGTGAACACCCCCCCTCCCCCACGACCTACCCAAAACCCGACGCGCCGCAGCTGGTGGCAGCGCACGCTGCGCCCGCTGTGGGCCCTCCCCGGCATCATCCTCATTATGCTGGTGCCCATCGGCGCATTCACAGGTGATTTGATCCCCTGAAATGGCGACGGTGGCGGCCTCAGGGGCCGGGCGCCTGCATGGCACAGGGCCTTGGACGCGACGGTCTGTTCAACACCCTCAGTTCCCTCATCCCCTCACCACCTCCCTGCGCAGGGGCCTTTGCCCAGCTGACCATAGCGCTGTGCGGCAACCCCGCAGCCGGCACGGCCTCGGCCGGCTCAGACCTGTGGATCTGTGGGGAGACGGGGTTCCCTGCGCTGCTGCGCAATCTAATTACCTCGCTGGGGCCCTCGATCCTGCTCAGCATCTACAACATGGTCATCCTGCCGGTCATCATCTACTACCTTGCCCAGGTGGGGGGGTGGGCTGATTGGGTGGGTGAGGGTGAGGGGCTTGATGGGATCGAGGGGTTGGGGGCCGTCATGGGGAAGGAGCATGGGCATTGAGCAGTGTGCTGAGCACTCGACGCGCCAGCACACAGTATAGCCAGAGGAAGACCCAAGCGGACGACTGGCGGCAGAGCCCCCTCATTTTCCCCATCTACTTCCCCGCAACCTTTCCTCCCCATGCCTGGCTCGCGTCGCAGGTGGAGGGGCAGGCGGTCAGCCTGTCGGCCCTGGATAGACGCTGCGCCGACCTATTCTTTGCCTGGTGGGTGCCGGTAGCTGCCTCAGGGCCCCTGTCCTTTTACCAGACAGCCTGCCCTCCACTTGAAGGCATGCACACGTATTCCCTTAACCCGTGTAACCAGAAGACTGCCATGCCCCCCCTCTTCATTCGACCAGGGACATCTTTAACGTGTTCCTGGGAGCCATGCTGGGCGGCACCATCCTCGGGGAGCTGCGCACCTTCCTCACGGAGCCGGGCCGGATCTGGTCGGCGCTGGGCTCGGCCATCCCCGCCGCCTCCAACTTCTTCATCAACTATATCTCGTACCGCGCCTTTGTCATGGCCTTCTTCCGCCTGTTCTACCCCAGCCAGGCCGTGGTGACGAGCATCGGGCGCCTGATCAGGCTCATCCCGGGTGAGGACTTGTTGGGGCTTGGGATGGGGTAACGGGGATGAAGTTCCCGATCGGGGGGGCAGCAAGTGATGCAGTTAATGAGGGAAAGGCAGATGGACCGGCTTATGAGGAAGGAGGGCAGCTTCTCTCAGGAAGGGAGGCGCCTGACGCTGGATGATTCTCTACATGCTGGGGCCTGCCTTCGGGGACTTCGAACATGGATGGTGACGCCGCCACCTTCAAAAACTCCTGGCTCAGATGTTCTCCCTGCACCTCCCCTTCCACCAACGGACAGCAAGCAAAACTGAGAGGGACAAGGCCCTAGAGCTGCCGAACCGGAATTGCCGCTTTGGGAGGGACATCGGCATCCCCATCATGATGAACTTTGTCATGGTCTTTGGGTGGGTACAGGCTTTAGGTGGGAAAGAGCGTTGAAGTATTCGCCGCGCCATAGCCTCTCTACCCCCCCCATATACTGTGCTCCACTCCCCCTCCTCCCCATTCCACGCATGACGCAGGTATGCGGTGGTTTCGCCCCTCATCCTCCCCTTTGGCCTGATCTACTTTGTCCTGCTCTGGCCCATCTGGCGATACCAGATGCTGTACGTGGCACGAAGGGATGAGAGGGGGGTTGCCATCCAAGTTCATGTTTTGACTGTCGCCCTAGCGATTTGCCCTTGCCCGCCATTCACCCCTCCAACCTCAAAATCACCGTCGTGCTCCCCGCCCGCCCTCGCAGGTATGTGTACCTGCGGCAGTACGAGTCCGGCGGCCAGTTCTGGCCCTACGTTGCGCACAAGCTGGTGTGGTGCCAGATGCTCATGGTGGTTTTCACCGCGCTGGTGTTCCTGGTCAAGGGCGCGTATACCCAGGCCGGCGTGCTGGCAGTCACCCTTCCCATCCTGCTCCTCAACTTCAAGTCGTGAGCGGCGCGAGGGGACGGCGGGGCCGCATTGCTGAATGCTGGCTTGCGGTGGAAGGCGGGGATCCATCGCTGCAGCGCCTCGCCCTTGCAGAAGTTGCGACTGCAATACCTGACCCCCCTCCCCCCCCCCTAAACCTCAGGTACCTGTCCTCGCGGTACGATGCCGTGGTCAAACAGGTGCCACTTATGGCGGTGCACTCGGCGGCCAGGGGCCAGGTGGACCCCGACGTGTACACCGCCCCACCCCTGCGCATGGAGGCGCAGGGGTGGCATCCCGAGTGGGGCAAGGTGAGTCGGGCAGCCCTGAATTCTTGCTGTGTGTGAGGGAGAGGTTGCCTTTCTGCTGGTGAGATGACATCTCAACGGAGCCTGGCACACCCCTAACAGCCACTGTCTTCCCCCCTCTCCTCATCCCCCCTCACTGCAGTGCTGGCAGTGGTGGGGCATCCCCCGGTACACCCTTTGAGCCTCCATGGCGCTGTGCCGGGCAAGCATGCGACCCTAGCTCGGACCGATTTGCGAATCGTCTTGTGGAGCATCCCTCCCGTTGTGTGTTGCAGTTGCCTGCGCTGCATTATAGCTCAGAGCACGCGTGGACATTGGAAGACATGAAGAGGGCGCGGGCTTGCTGATGCGGGGCGCTTTTGAGACTGCTGCGAGTGGCCTGAGTGGGTCCAGAGTGAGCAGCTGGGAAGATGCTGATCCACCCTGCACCAATGAATAGGTGCATGTGGTGGTCGTTCACGTCGCAGAGCACCGGACAGTCCCAGCAGGGCAGGGGCCACGCCCACATGTTTCATGGCAGGGAGGCGGGTGGGGGAAAGGGAGGGCGGCCCAGCCACACACCCCTCAGCCGGTGAGCGTGAGGTTGGCCACCCAGAGCAGTGCGGGCCCGGTGCAGTCCAGCTTGCTGTGCAGTGCGGTCGGGCGGTCCAGCGCTGCAGGGGGGTGTTGAGCGGGGGCCGCATGGTGAGCGAGCGAGGGTGAGGGGCTGGTGAAGGGGTGCCGCGAAGAGGCTCGTCTTCCTGGTGCCAGACCGCCAACCCTCATCTGGAGCCTTGTCACAGGCACAACGGTGCCCTATGCCCCTCCACTCCTTCCACCCACGCACTCTCCAGCACGGCCCGGATGCGCTGCAGCACGCGGACGACGGCGTGCGTCCGGCCACCAATGTAGGCCAGCGACAGCTCCGGGCGGTTGAGGCCCTGGGGCAGCATGGGGGGCTGCTCCCCGCCAAAGCACATCCGGTACCTGGCCCCAAACTGGGAAGGCACAGGGGTTGGGGGGGGGAAGGTGAAGGTGTGAGCTGATCGCCGTGACGTGCCCAAATACCTACGCGCCGCAAGAAAGCCAGTGGCAAGTCTCTGCATAATGTGCACAGCCATGCATTGCATGAGCTCCGGCGCACCAGCTCGTCTGGCGCGCCAGAGGCCAGGAACAGGTCCCTCCCTGGCTGCGCCCGCATGAACGCGATGGGGTCGCCAGGGACATGCCTCTGCCTGCAGGGTGTGGATGGGTGGGTGCCAGTCGGCAACAGACGTGTGCTGGGAGGGAAGGATGGCTTCCATTCACAAACTGGCCCTGCTGAGCTTTCCGTGCCTGTAGAGAGTGCCGGCCCTGCAGCGTGGTCAGCCACTGCGGGGCCAGGCGGGGCTGTGCTTGCACCACCCCAGATTCAGAGGACGCCCCCCAACCCCTACATGTCAAAGCTGATGAAGAGGTAGTCGGCGACGACGTCCGAGGTGGCCAGCCAGTCCAGTACGATCCCCACGCCGACGTCCTGCGAGGCTGACACGCTGTCCTCCTCGCGAGCCGCGGCCTCCTCGGCCAGCACCAGCTCCGCGCGCGAGCTCCTCTGCCCCGCCGCCCACGCCGCCTCCGCGCAGTTGTGCAGGAGCACCGCCGGGCAGGGGCCCCCTCGCAGGGTGCCCGCCACCCAGGCCAGCTGGCCCGGGTTGCATGGGGCGGGGGGGGGCTCGTCCTTCCCACGCTGCAGCACCTGGCGATCCAGGTGCACGCCGATGGCCAGGCCAGGCCCGCGCAGGCGCAGCAGGCGGTCAAAGGCCCAGGAGGCGACGGGGGCGGGCGGGTCGGGGAAGAGGTCCACGTTGAGGAAGGGGCGGAGCTCGGCGGGGAGGCTGACGACCTCCCAGGCTACGCCCTGCCAGGAGACGGCAGGTACGTTCTTCAGGGAGGTGAAGGACACCTCCCCTAGGCCGCGGGGGAGGGGGCCGCCCTGTCCTCCCTGGCTCATGCCGATGGCCAGGGAGGGGGAAACCCCACCGAACCTCTGCGAACGGAGGGGGGCAGGACGGAAGCGAGTCGAGTCCAGTGGAGCGTGTGGATGTAGGATGTAGATATGCTTTGTAAGGAATCCACCCCGCCGACATACCACCAGTGCCACGTAGCCAACCGATGCCAACAGGGTCAGGCTGAAGGCACCGAACAGTCTGGCGGAGTGGGATGAACTCCTCTGCGCGTCCTTCAGGGGCGAGCATCGTGTCGCGCCCCGAGCCTTTGTCATTTTTAGACAAAAATACAAAACCGAGGCACCGTAAGAGACTCCTTCAACATGTCGGAGGCTAGAGCCTAGGTGCCACTGTTGCGAAAATATTCGTTACAGGTAGGGGTGCAAAGCCGACCGATGCACTATGCAGACGACGCCACAGTATTACTCCAATGATCCTTGGCATATATGGAGAGTGTTTGCCTGGCCTCTCCGCCCGCGCAGGGACCTGGCATCGATCGCGCCCAACGAGGGTCTCCCAGATCAGTTGAGGATACACCTGGGCATATTGGGTCACCCATGACGGTCTCGAACTCGATGATTCTTTGTGAAAAAACTTTGAAATAGCCTACAGCTCCTCCTGTCCTGGGTCTCGTGGGGAGAATAGCGTTGTCATTCTCAGCAGTGAGGGAAAAACAGGTCAGTCACTCGGCTGAAACTCAATATGTCGTCAAGGCCAACAAACAATTGCTTAAGAGTGAGGTATCTTCTTGTTTTTATATACCATTCAAGTTGCATCAGCTGGAATTGTGGCTGGCGATACCACTCTCTGCAGATCCTCTCTCGAGTGCCCCCTGCCTGATCCGGCCCCCATTCATGCGGGGCCGCATGGAGTCCGTCAAGGATGATTCAATATTCCTCCCACAGAAGTATCAGACGGTTACCTCGACTGTAATTTATTAATCCAACCTCACATTATGTGGGCTCAAGGCCTCGCTAGTCTCCCGGCCGGGACCTGCCCCGGGCCTCAGGTGCCGACAAAGGAGTGCATGGGTGATCGTAGGTTTCAACCGACCGCTGCTTGCATGGATGACATTGCTCCTGCACTCGAGTAAAGTTTGTCATGCGCTTGTTTGCAGGTGAGGTCCTGGAAAGGCCCGACGCGAGGCCCAAGACCCGTGACAGTCAGAGCTGCCGTCCCGGAATCCTCTGGCCATGAGGACGCCCCTAAGGAGGAGGATCACATCTGCGTCCCGGCGCCCGCACTCATCACCAACAGGAGGGTGCTGCTCATGGCGTCTTCTTTCGCCGGGGTGTACAGCCAGAGGCAGAGTGCACATGCAACAGAAGGTGGGTGCTGGGGCGAGTTGAGGTGCGCCCTGGTGCCCCTGGCACCGGCCGGTGCTGAGCCCCCGCCCCGCGTCCTGCTCCCCTCCCCATCCCAGGCCCCATGGGGTGCCTGGAGTGCGCTGGCACAGGCATCACGCCCTGCGACATGTGCGGAGGGACGGGCATGTGGCGTGCGCTGACAAGAAAGCGCGCACAGGACACGTACCAGTTCACAGAGTGTCCGCAGTGCTTTGGCAGGCGAGTCCATGGCAGAGGGGTCCTGTAGGCGGTGAGGGTGGCGTGACCCAGAGGGTTGCTGGACCCAGTGGGTTGTCGCCCCTCCAAACGGCCGCTTGTCGCCAGCCTGGACATGTATTACGTCCTGTGATCCTCATGTGGGCTTGCCATGCATGGGATGGACCTGGACGCAGTCCTTCTGCACCAAGATTGAGAGCATCCCAGCAACACACACAGGGGTGTGCGCGTCTGTGGCGTGTGCTTTGGAACCGGGCTCCCGAATGTGAAGGGGCTGCTGAGGAGGCCAGAGGCGACGCGGCTGGTGCGGCAGATGCAGCATGGAGAGCTCAAGCCAGGCGAGGTCAGGAAACTGCTGGAGGAAGCCAAGGCTGCGCAGAAGGCAGCACGAGGAGAGGCCTGATTTCCTCAAGGGGTGTGGTTGTGGGACTTTGAGCTGCATGCAAGGCATAGCTTGTGGAGCCCCCGGCCTGACATGACGTTTGAAGTGCCAAGGAGTCGTTTTCTGCTGGCAGAGGAGTGCATCACGCAATCTTGTGATTGCAATGTGGCTCATAGATGTGATCGAGCTTGTAATATTCTTTCAAGTGGTGCCACATCTCGACGTTGAGGTTGGACTTGAGCCGAGTGCCACCAATCCGCGCTTTCTTAGTGGTGAAGTGGTCGTGCCCCACCCCTGGTAGATATTGAGAGCAAGGCAAGGGCTCTCTGTAATTCTCGAAGCCGGGCCCATGGTGAAGCCGACAGGGGAAGGCCTTCGGGCCTACTACACGTCCAAGATAGAGGACCTGGAGATCGAGATCAGGGACAGGCAACATGCACTACAGAGGATGCAGGCGCAGCGGAACGACCTCAACACCAAAGGTGCCGTGCGGTGCCTGGGAGATCCTGTGAGTAGCTGATCCACTGCATCCAAATAAATCAAATGGTAATAATGAGCCCATGCAGTTAGACTGCTCCGGGAGGAGCTGCAGCTGCTGCAGGAGCCGGGATCCTACGTGGGGGAAGTGATCAAGGTGCAGGCCGGGTGTCAGCGCTGAGGGAATGCTGCTGCGCACCAGCTTGGACCTGAACTCGTGATATTGATGAGCAGGACCGTCGCGTGACCCGTGGGCCGGACTCGGCGCGCGGCCGGGACATCCCGGGAGCCATGGAGCTTGCCTTGCTCCTGGGCGCCCCCCCACCCGCGCAAATCCTCATTCCCGCGCAGCTCATGGGAAAGAGCAAGGTGCTGGTCAAGGTCAACCCCGACGGCAAGTACGTGGTGGACCTTGACAAGGAGATCGACCCCACTACCATCACGCCTGGGGCGCGCGTGGCGCTGCGCAACGACGCCTACACGCTGCACGTGCTGCTGCCCTCCAAGGTGGACCCCCTGGTCAGCCTGATGAAGGTGGAAAAGGTGCCCGACAGCACCTACGACATGGTAGGGGGGCTGGACCAGCAGATCAAGGAGATCAAGGAGGTGAGTGGTGTGGCGCGTGTGTGGGGGGGAAGGGGGGGGGGGCGGCGGTTGTGACTGTTTTGAGTGGGGATACTAGTGAGTGGAGGGTTGGCGTTGCACACTCAGACTGCCATTCCTAAAGCACACACGGATCTGGTTCTGCCTGGTGTCCGCACCAGGAACAGAGGCAGGACTGCCTGTGCGATGCAGCAGGTCCTCGCTCTCCACTCCTTCCTATCCACCTCGCTGATCCCAGCCCAATCCCTGACCCCTCAACAGGTGATAGAGCTGCCGCTGAAACACCCGGAGCTGTTCGAGGCGCTGGGCATCGCCCAGCCCAAGGGCGTCCTGCTCTGGGGCCCGCCGGGCACCGGCAAGACGCTGCTGGCGCGGGCGGTGGCGCACCACACCGACTGCACCTTCATCCGCGTGTCGGGCGGCGAGCTGGTGCAGAAGTACATTGGGGAGGGGTCACGTATGGTGCGCGAGCTCTTTGTCATGGCCAGGTGAGGGTGATGAGGGGTGTTGGGCCCGGGGCAGCCTTCGCCGTTGAGAGCGGCCGGTGTGGAAGGGTGCCCGGCGCATGTGCCTGACTGTGGTTGCCTCCCCGGCTGCACTCCCCCTCGACGAGCTGGCATCAACAGATACCATCCAACACACACGTGCCTTTTCTCCATGGCCCCCACCGCCATCTGTCATGCCGCTGCCCTGGCGCTCCGCGCCTGCAACTGGATCGATCTCCTCGACACCTCACTCTGGGCCCCTCTCCAACAAATCTGAATAGCCCCACCCCCACCCCCAAAAACCCAAAGGGAGCACTCCCCCTCCATCATCTTCATGGACGAGGTGGACTCCATTGGCTCCGCGCGCATCGACGGCAGCGGCGGGACCGGCGATAGCGAGGTCCAGCGCACCATGCTGGAGCTGCTGAACCAGCTGGACGGCTTCGAGGCCACCAACAAGATCAAGGTGCTGATGGCCACCAACCGCATGGACATCCTGGACCCGGCCCTGCTGCGGCCGGGGCGCATTGACCGCAAGATCGAGTTCCCCAACCCCAACGAGGCCAGCCGGCTGGACATCCTCAAGATCCACTCGCGGCGTATGAACCTCCTGCGCGGCATCGATCTCAAGCGCATCGCGGACCAGATGACGGGGGCCTCGGGCGCAGAGCTCAAGGCCTGCTGCACCGAGGCCGGGATGTTTGCGCTGCGGGAACGGCGCGTACACGTCACGCAGGAGGACCTGGAGATGGCCGTGACCAAGGTCATGCGCAAAGACAAGGACAAGAACATGTCGCTGCGCAAGCTCTGGAAGTGACGTGCCGCGGCGCGGCGGCGTCGCCGTGGCGGCGCGCGGGGCGATGCATAGTCCCTGCGGTCGGCACGGCGGGCGGAACCTGCTCCCAGCGCTGGCCGATGGGGGTGCCCGTCACCAGGGGGACCTGGCGTGAGCGCAACAGGGCCGGCACCGTGCCATGCCACTGTCATCCCCCTGGGGTATCTGAACCACACTTCAGCTAACCGGCTATTTACAGTGTTGGGAGGGGTACAGGGAGTTCAAGGGGGGAGCATGTCAACTCCAGGGCAAAGAGAGGGAGAGAGGAGGCGCGATTGAAAAGTTGCTGGACTGGAAGAACATCGCGCTCTGGGATACATCTTTTCCTGAAAGGCTTTATGCGAGGGGGTGCACGGAATTGGGCACGCTCAGGGGGGCAGCGTGGGGGATCCACGGGGCACAGGAATCGAGCACCTGTGTCGGGAAGTCCGACCGCACGTTATTCAGATAGCGCCGGAGGCCGCGGTGTCGAGCGCTGCCGTCATGGCGCGTTGCAGGGAGGTGCTCGCCGCCCGATCCAAGACGACTGTGGGGGTGGTGGGAGGGGGGGGGGAGCGTGTGTGTGCAAGGGTAGGTGCTGACTGGCAGGGTGAGGTGCGCCAGCATTGATAGATGGGGCCGGGACAGCAACACATCTCCACAACATCCGCAACACACCAGAGGTGGCGCGGCACAGGCCAGACATGCCCTGGGCGAGGCCCTGCAGCGTGGAGGACAGAATGTCGTCTGCTTGCACGAATGCCGACGCCTCGGCCACATTGGGGATCATGTCCTGCAGGTCGAGAGTGGTAAGCATTGGTTCAGAGGTGGAGACCAAGGGAATGGGGGGTGAGGATGTGCGGCCAAAAAGTCTACTATGCCCTGCCGTCCCCAGGACGACAGACAGGGGCGACCACCCGTGCACACGTCAGAGCAAAACCACAGGTGTCCGCTGCCTAACACTCACAGGCAGGCCCTGGAAAGGGTGGATGGCTGCGGCAAACGCGTCGGGGCTGCTGCCGTGCATGATGAAGGCCTGGGCCGCCACGAAGAAGACGGCCTTGGCTGCGAAGCGGCAAACCAGGCCGTTGTCGATGGGCAGCGCCTCCAGAGCGCCCGCCGCGCGGCGCAGGGCGGGGGAGGGCCGCGCGTCCTCGCCCGTCAGCACCTCCCTGGCAAAGCAGGAGATGCCGGCGGAGATGGCAAACTGCAGGGCGCTGCTCAGCGCCAGGCCCGTCAACCACGAGTCCATGCCCATCTCCACGGGCTTGGTGCTCAGCTTCTGTACACGATTGAGAGATGGGAAGGGGGCAAACTGAACTTGCGAGGCGTGCGACAGTGGGTGACCCCGTGCTCAGGTGGATGAACTACCCCCCTCCTTCGAGGAGGCAAGAGCCCTTGACTTTCCGGCAACCAGCTTCCAACCACCTCACCTCTGCAATCTCGAGGAAGAAGTCAGCTCGTGTGTGCAGGATGGAATGCACGGCCGTCGCTGCGGTGCCCGCGGCCAGTACATTGGTTGCCGGGGTGGCCAGCACGGACCTCCAGGCATTCTCCCAGTGCCGCGAGATCGCACCGTTCCGTGGAAGGGTCAGGACAGCGCGACAGATCTGCACTCGCGAGGCGTGGTACGTGGATCAAGAGATGGAGGTGAGTGCACTCTGTCGCCAACGGGCAACCCAGCCGCGTACAGGCGGGACGTCGGGGCCACTCACCAGCTTCGAGTGGGGCGCGCGAACAACTACACGGCTTGCTCTACCGCCTTTAGATGTAAAGCTGGTATTCCGATGAGCCCCTAGCGGGGACGACCGTAGGGCGAGCATAGCTTGCGAGGCAGGGGCACAGGATTGAGTGAACGGGCAGCTCCGAACGGAGATGATGCGTATGCCTTTGGCGTTTTAATTATCTTGGTAAATAGACGCTGAGTGGTTTGAATGTACTCGATGTCGTTTCCAGAAGTCAAGAGGCTAGTTGACATCACCTCCCACCTTGGAGCAGCTGCGCAGTAGCTGATGTGGAATCTGTCAAATCTTCTGATCACGGCTTCACCATCCTAAGCATCACCCTCCAAAACCTACACATCCCTAGGCGGATGCCATTTGCACCAACGGTTTCTCACTCCACCAGTCGTCCTTCCGTACTTCGACATGCTCAGGGTCCAATGCACCCAGCACCCCCCCGCAATGCTTACAATCAGATGCAACACATTTCGGCATCAGGCGCCTGGCAGGGTGCTGGGCAGGTTGGCCACAGAGGTGAGGATGTTGTTATCAAACGGTGAGGAAAGGTGCGCGGTGAGGTTCTGGAGGGGGGTTTGCCGCGTCACGGTCGCCTGGGCCACAAAGCCGATGAAGGCAATCATGGCCAGCCTGCCGTTCTTGATCTCCTTCAGCCGCATGGAGGGGGAGTCCAGGCCTGCAGGGTCAAAGGGGAAGCTGTTCAGGAAGCCGCTGGACCCGGTCTCCTTCCAGCCCTGGTAGCGCTTGAGCTCCAGGAAGCCCAGGGTCAGGAACTCGATGGCCAAGAGCGGCTTGGCCGGCATCCAGTAGTCCTGTCGGACGTGAGTTTGGTTTGTGGTGATACCATCGGTGTGGGTTCACGCAATGAACCCCTGTATCAAAGCACAGGTCTTCAAGGTTTGCATTGCAGGTGCCACAACACCATCACCACCGACAGCACAGCCTGATGGACACTCTTCAGGCGTGTGTCCTTCAACCCCTGCAAATCAGGTTCCTCACACGCCAGCCTAGCCAGGAAGACTCACCAGGGCCCCGGCCTCAAACCACGCAGGCCTGCCCAGGAGGTCTACGCCCAGGATTCCTGCCACCGCAGCCATGGCCCAGCGGCCGTTGATCCGCTCGCCCTCAGCAAACCACTTGAGGCGGTCGGGGCTGTTGCCCAGGTTCAGGGGGTCGAAGCCAAAGTCTGGGGGGGGAGTAGGGGGTAGTTGTCATGTTCCCCAGTATGTAGGATTTTACATCCAACACCTGTGCCTGGGGACGACTTCGGCTGAAACCAACCTCAACTCCATGGCAGTCGAGAAAACTCACCGCCAGGAAGGGAGCCGTCCAGATGAGGGGGAGATCCCGCACCTGTGACAAAGATACTCTGGCATTTCGTGTCCATTTCGGAGGCGTCATGCCGTGACCCACCCCCACCTCATGGGGAACCCCCGAGGACGATGCATGCCATGTGCCAAGATTGGATGTCTTCACAAAGTGAGCTGCAACATGCACATGGAATGCGCACCTGGCAGCCAGAGGGTACGCTCGGACTGAGCGGCATGCACCCGGGTCGTCCTCCTCTGCTGGGGACGGGGTCCCACCGCCACGGGCGCTGGACGGGAGAGAACCGAGAGCATCATCCTGGTAATCTTTTGAGTCTTTATTCCCGATGTGTTCGCCTGATGGGGGGCGGCCTTGATATAAGGCAGCAGCTCGCCCAGATCTTAGCTCTATCCAATTTGATACTGCAGAATCCGTGCAGAAAACAATTACATCGATGGACAGGTGGAGCACCTCCGCAGCCGACCCATGTGGCATCTAGTCCTCATTAAAGCGATTGAATGAAACACATGAGCAGTATTGCATGCATTGAAGACTCCTAGGGCGGCCCCTCTGCCTGAGTTGGAAAAATGCGTACTTGCTGAGCTGCTAGACGTCTGGCGACACAGTTGTACTCCGGCCTACCCTGTCCTAATAAACCCCTTAACAACAATATTCACACTCGCACTCAGAGTTTTTGCGGTCCCGAGGTCCTCTGATCCAGGCCATGCGGTGCCTTGCATCTGCCTAGCGGAACCTGAGCAATCCTGTGGTTCACCTGCTGATCTGTAAGGTGCGTCCATCTGCTCAGTACCATGTCGCACTTCCCGAGACCCTACCTTCATCGCGCACTCCAGCCTTACCACAGCGTCCGAGGCTCGGTGTGCACCCCATCTTGGTGGTGAGGGGAGTGCAACCACCAGATGGGTTCCGTTTTATCGAGGAGGGAGCCCTTGGGGACTGGGAGACCACCACAGCCCTTGGGACCAGAGACCATCTCTGCTCCACCATGGGGACGTAGACCGCTTCGTACTGTACCAGGCAGGGATGACCCTTACACGTTGGACAGAGTAACTACCGAAAGCTGTCTTGAAATTACCCACATGTGATCAGTCATCTTCCCAGCCCTGCTGCTGGGGAGGGCCGTGTGGCATTGCAGGGTGTGGACTTCCGCAACACGATCTGGAGTGCATCGAGTGCAAGCGCCTTCAAAGTCCCCTTGGGATTGGGTGCCATCGTCCCAAGAAGGTGTCTGGAGGGCGCTGTGTGCCAACAGGTGGCAGAGAGTCAAGGAAGATATGGGTGAGGAGAGGTGGACAGCAACAATTCGTCGAGTGGGTGCTGTCCGCTGCCAAACCCAGCAACATTGAGAAGGGCGGGACCAACATCTGTGGGTCCAGAACTCCATGAGTAAATCGTGGGTGGGCTCACCTCCTGCACAGTGCCCTGGCAAGTATGCTGTGGCTGCCGGTGGATGCTTGCCTTACACAAGTCAGGGTGATGAGCGCGAGAAAGGACTAGGGGCAGTGTCGTTGCAGACCAGGGATGGACCTGGGTCATCTGTCAGGTTCCCACTAGGAACAGGTTGTCAGGGCTCTGCACCAATCCTGGCTGCAGTGAGCCCAGCTGCATAGGCAGGGTGCCGGGCAGCAGGCTCTGCTGGAGACAGGCCAATATCACAAGGTCTGGCGCCACAACAGGTACGGGGGGAGGGTGGCCGCGACTGGCGTTGCCTTCACAGAGCACTGCAATCGCCTGTCACCCCACTAACGTGATGTGGTTGGATTGTGGGAATAGTCTGTTGTCCTTATCCCTCAGAGCACCATACCATGTGTTCTCGGTCATGCTCGTGTGTACCTGCACAGGACTGTCAATGAAGCTGGTGGCAGGAGGGTCGATGTTGTCAAGCCATACAGTCTTTCCATTCTTAACAATGAAGAAGCGAGTGAAGGCGACCGATGCAGTGATACCAAAAGTGTATGTGTTATTGTCGTTTATCGTGAGGGTGAAGACGGGAACCGGCAAGACGGGGGGAGGAGGAGGTGGAGATGGAGGAGGAGGAGATGGAGGGGGGAAGGAGAAGGTGGAGGGGGGGAGGGCGGAGGAGAAAAGGGGTAAGGGGAGGGGTAAATCGGAGAGGGTGGAGGAGGAGACAGGGTGAAGGGCTGCGCAGGCGATGGTGAAGGGGGTGATCTCTTCACTGGAGGTGGGGGTGAATTTTTTGCTGGAGGTGGGGGTGGTTCTTTTGCTGGAGGTGGGGGTGAGGTCTTCACTGGAGGTGGGGTGGGTCTCTTCGCTGGAGGTGGGGGTGAGGTCTTCGCTGGAGGTGGGGGTGAGGTCTTCACTGGAGGTGGTGGGGATGCCTTCTTGGGAGGTGGTGGGGATGCCTTCTTGGGAGGTGGTGGGGATGCCTTGTTGGGAGGTGGTGGAGATGGCTTCTTAGGAGGTGGGGGAGTCGTCTGCTTTGGAGGCGGTGGGGTCGCCCTTTTGGACGGTGGAGGCGGCGGTGGGCTAAAGTCTCTCACTACAGACTTGCGAAGATCCTTCAGATCGCACATGTTGGGACCTTTTCGGGTTCCCACCGCGTTGTTGCACCGTAGGTTGGTGCCCTTGTTGTTGAATCCCCAGTTCAGGTCTCCCTTGTTTGAGTTACCTGGATATTGGGAGCCAAGAGATGCGTGCAGGTGTAGGCTGTGCATATGCGCATCATTTTATCTATAACCCACCTCGTTTGGCAAATCACCACAGTTCCACCTGTTGGTCTTCTCCCTCCTGCTCACCAATGTTGCTGTCGCCCACGTTGTCGCCGAAATTGTATTTCCCTTTGTTCCCGGTGCCAATGTTGCCGTCCCTGTCCGCGGCGCATGCCTTTTGTCCAGCCTTGAGGCACTCAACCGCCACAATGATCGTTGTGGACCGTGCAGTGATGACCTCAAAGGGGCTCATCTTGACGGCGCTGACGGAGAGACCAAGTGCGTCAAGAGTATTTGTTTGGGTAGAACCCGCCTTGCTATATCCCTCCGACCTGCAGATGAATTGAATGGGAAACCGGCTCTCGCAAGAGTTTACCAGCAGCTTGGAACATGGGCTTGATCATGGGGACCCGAAGGACAAATTGAAGCTAGTAATGGGGTCCACAACAAACCTGCAGAGGGAGTCCGCGCTGCTGTTGTCCAGCATATAGACACGGGGCCCGTGCCTGTGCGAGGACGGAGGGATATGACGACGTCCATGGGAAAGGATCTAGAGTCCCGATCCGCACGCCCTTCAGCGGACCCAGCCCCTCGCACGTCAGCCTCCGCACTCTCCGGAGCAAGCGTCGCCATTTACAAACCCGGAACTGTCAAGTGTTCTTACGTGACTGCCGGGAGTGGGTAAAACTTCGTCGTGCATTCGCGCTGAGAGACAAGGGTCGGACTTGCGGGCGTCAACATCCGGACATGGCAGGGGTCGTCAATCATTCCCTCACAAACGAGTCCCGCACATCAGTATCATCATCTGCGCCCACCCTCGAGAGCACTCCAAGGCTCAGCAGGAGGAGCATCGTGCTCCAGTGGGGTGTCAGCCCTAGCGACAGCATGGTCCGCCCCAACCCTTGGCAAAGTTGGGATTTTTACAATTGCGATATGGATGCAACAAACCCCAAAGGGCACACGATAAGCCGCGTTGTTATTGAAAATGAGGTTCACGCTTGCTGTATCACATCTTGCTAGCCGGGTCGTGAAAGGGTTCACCGGCGACAACCGGGACAGATCGCCTCCCCTACCGGACGAAGCCGCATCATGACGGCAAGTGGGAATCTATCATGTCCTCACCAAGGGACGAACCTCTGGCACCTCATGCAGCTTCGAGTAATCGGGTTGCACAAATATCAGATCAAGCTCAACAGTAATCCCTGGTGGTGACTTCAGGCCTCGCCACCTTGCCGGGTCCCCGCGTCCTCCGGTACTCGAGGGGTGCTCAATTGTCCTCACCTGATTCGAGGATTCCCAACCTGCCCCACTCGGCAAGGAAATCGCCAAAAGTACGAAAAGGGTGCTTGCGGAGACAATGCGTTGATAACAGTGTGAAAGATAGTGACATCTTGGGAGAATTCCTGTCCCAAGCCTGCCACTACCACCCAGGACATCATGGCTTGGTCTGGGTCCCATGAGGGACGCAGATTGCGCAAGGCCCCCTCACTCTTATCCAATGGAGACGAAAAGAATGCACTTTAGTTTCAAACTGATAGGATGTAGAGTGCGAGAAATGCATGGCCGTGTTGGAACCTGGTCCTCCAGTCGTGTTTCAGCAGATTCTCGCTGCCCTCCCGGGCAGCACCGCAGCTCACGTTGCATCTGGGACTCATGTTTTTGTCTGTCGTGACATTTGCGTCTTTCATGGAGGCCAAAATACTCAGAAGTTCAGCTCTATGCAAGTGAATGTAACGAGTGAGAGCGTGAGTGGACAGGGCTGGCAAGATGGTGGATGGGCTCGTTTTTCAAGCTGGAGTGTGATCATTGACCAGAGAGGAACACATGGCAGCACACTTGCTGCGCATCACAGACCCACGTCCCAAGGTGCCTGGCTGTGCAGACCATACCGACCTTGATCCTGGCGTCAAGGTCCGTCAGCTTCTGAAATCCAGCATCCTGTGGGCATTGACAAGGCATGGCTGCACATTGAAGCTTGGCGAGAGCAGCAAGCTGGGACTATCGCCAATTCCTCGAGTCTTGGGATAGATTTAGAGCGAGCGTTGACGGAACTGCTTCGTTCCTTGAGCACAGAATGCAGCACATATTGGTTTCTGAATTTCTCCTGAGCGGTGATCGACAGTGAGGTTGGTGTACAGGCATTGGACACCAGGACCTACAGCACCATACTAGGGATGGATCAGGTGTTGCCCAGGATGTACATGTCTCTCATTGGATCGCAGGGAGGTTGTCATCTTTTTGCAAAGGCTCCCCACTTGGGTATTGGGGCCCATGGGCTGGCGAGACCGGCCATTGTGCATATTTATCCCTCACCTGAGGCCCTCTGTTGTCAGTGCTGTGCAGCCTGTCATTGACACCCCTCTATAATGCAACGCGTGGCGGTGTGATGGCCTGAGGTGGAGCAGTGCAACCCCATTGTCTCGAAATGCTGTGGACCCTTGCAGGTACAGGTGTTGTCTGTTCCGTCCACACCTACGACAGGCTCGGGTATCCTAGTATCCTTGATGGAGTGCGCAGCAAGCCTCGCCCTTTGTGGTGCATCGGGAGAGCCCTATCATGCAAACATCCCGGAATGAGCAACTTCTCACCAAGCAGATTGCCGGACAATGACGGCCAACGTCTCATGGCACACTCTGCCACCGCTCAAAGAGGCAAGTCCCACCCCGGACGACATTGCGCACAGCAAAACCTTAAATTTGGACATGCGGTGGTCATTGTTACAATGAGCAGCGTTGGAGGGTCAGACAACGTGCGAAGGGTCCGCCCGACACCCTGTAAACAAGCAGGCGAACCACACAGACATCCACGCGGCGGGTCATCAATGCAATAACAGGCTTGCAACGTCATATGAGCGTTGTATGGAGTCGGTTCGGTGGGTCGCAGGGACCCGGAATGCGGTAATCTGCGGAGGGAGCACTTCCCATCCGCACCCCAGCAGCTGATGTACGAGGCTGAGCCTGCTCCCGTAACCACGCCTCGAGTAACCCTTCCCTCGGAATCGGATACCGACCCACCTCGTCCAAGCAATGAGAGAAGGGGTGTAGGCATCATTTTATCGCGCAGTATACCCTTCATTTCCCGGCGGGCCGACGCTCCGTCCTGGCTCCCCGGCCGCTCTAACCCCCCGGCAACCCCTCGCCCCCCCCGTCGCACCCTCGGCGCGATGCGCACGCTGCCTCCCCTCCCTGACGGTCTGCAGCTCCACACACTCTCGGATGGCAGGCAGCTGGCGTACCAGATCCTGGGCGCGGAGCCCGGCCCCTCCACCCTCACGGCCATGTACCACCACGGCACGCCCTCCTGCTACATGGAGGGCCTTGCGCTGGAGGAGGCAGCCCGTGCCGCCGGCATCCGCCTGGTCGCCATGGACCGGTGCGGCATCGGGGCTTCCACCCGCCGCTCCCGCTCCAGCCTGGCCACCGTGGCGGGGGACACCCTGGCCCTCATGGACGCCTTGGCCATCCCCCGGGCCATCCAGATAGGCAACTCCGGGGGCGGCCCCTACGCCGCCGCCTGCGCCGCGCTGCACCCCGACCGCACCTCCGCGCTGGTCCTCATGGCCGCGCTGGCCTCCACCTCCGGCCCCGACCGCGGCCTGCTGCGCTCGCTGGGCATGATGGACAAGACCACCTTCTGGATGGCCAAGCTGCCCCTGGGCGGGCTCTGGGCCGTGAACTGGGGCCTCAAGTACATGGCCACCAACCACGCGGAGACGCTGATCAAGCACGCGCCCGAGGGGCTGGCCAAGGTGGATGGGGAGCTGATGCAGACCGACCCCCGCGTCAAGGAGATGTTCGCGGGCGTGCTCACGGTGAGGCGTTGGGATCGAGGGGGCGGGGGATCGGGCCATGGAACTGGGAGAGGGCGGGGGAAGAGGGAGACGGGGAGGGGAGGAAGAGGAAGAGGGTGGGCAAGCGCATGCGCAGGGTAGGGCATAGCGCGGGGGTGCCCGTGAGCGCGGCGGGGGGGGAGTCTAGCATGTGGGCCCGGCCCCGCACGCTGCTCGACGGTGCAGGCTGCCCCACAGGATAGCCCTGCGCAGCTGTGGTCTACTGTCTCCTGCGTTTTGCGCAGTATCATGCGCTGCATGCTTCGGCTGTGGCGGGGCCTTGTGCACCAAGTAATCAGACACAGCAAGAGCACACACTCGCCGCCCTGACCCTCCCCCGTCTCCCCACAGCATGCCTACCGGAACGGCGTGCGGGGCATGGCACGGGACTACCGCGTGCTGGGGACCAAGTGGGGCGTGGACCTGAGCACGATCAAGTGCAGGTGAGGCCTGCTCAGGGTCTGGGATGTGCGCCTCTGGGGAGCGGCCCGAACCGAGGATCAGCTCCTCGGCGAGTACTTCACCCGCACGCCAAGGCCCTCCAAGGCGTGCACAGCTAGCGCATTGTCTAATGGGAGTCATTCCCCTGCACAAACGCCCCCTCCCAGGACCATCATTTGGCACGGCGCGGAGGACATCAGCGTCCCCCCAGCGCACGGCGAGTGGTGGGCCAAGACCATCCCGGCCGCGCAGCTGACGATCGTCCCCGGCGAGGGACACATCACGCTCATGATCAGGCAGGCGGGACCCATCCTGGAGGCCGCGGCTGCTGCGGCCAGGGGATGAGACGGCCACCCCCACACATCGTGGTGTGGAGAGTCGCTGGCGAGGCGAACCAGAGAGTGAGAACCCTGCTGATTAAACCCATCTCTTCGCTGTCCGATATTGTCCTTGTACACCCGTTCATTGCGATTGACCCCTTGGCCAGACATTACAGCTTTCCCTGTTGCCTGAGAACTACCACCCCCTTCTAACATTACAAGGGTGTCCCCCTCCCATCCCCTTTTCCATTACAAATCGCCATGATGAACCGGCAGTTGTCATGAGTGACACAAGTCGCAAAGCGGTTCCCTCGGGACAGGAAAAGCACACTGTCTCGAGCCCCATCCCTCCCGAGGACTCATCTGTCATCCCAGCCGGAGATTGGGTGCTCGGCATGGACGACGGGCGAGCCTCCCAGCGGCTCGCGGTTCTGACTCGGCATATCGCGCAGGGTCAGGGAGCACCATGTGGCCACATCCCGGCAGATTCAGAAGCCCTGGGATCCTGTAATGCCTTGCCGAATGCCGAGCTGGGCTCGCGGGCTGTCATCTGCCCCTCGCCGACCAGCAGCTATGAGCGCATGCATGGACGGGGATCACGGGCTCCTGCGGCATGGACCTCCATCCCCATGGTGGCCGGCGTGCAGCTGAAGGAGACTCTGTACAAGAAGGCAGATGGAGAGGGCATCGCCAGGGTGAGTGTGCCGAGCCTGGCGCGCTGGGCGACAGGGGTGGCGGCATGGGAAGGAGGCGAGGGACTGCATGGAGTAGCGGCTTCATGGGAGGACCGCGTGAATCTGATTGTGCCCACTCTGCAACGAGGGCCAAACATGCCCGGTGCCTTCAACTTCTTTCCCCGCAGATCAGCATCAACCGCCCCAAGCGGCGCAATGCCTTCACGCCCCTCACAGGTGTGCTGGGGTGCGTGCATTGATGCACACTTCCCAGTCTGGCTGCATGCCTCCCAGTTCAGTACCAAGACAAATGGCACTGCTCCTCAGTCCCAGCATACGCCTTCACCCTCCTCCCATGACCCTCGCACAGTGCACGAGATGGGGCTGTGCCTCCGTGACGCACAGGACGATCCAGCTGTCGGCGTCATCATCCTCACCGGTGGGAACCGGGCGGCGGCTGGCACCCTGTATCCCTTTTGTCTCTGCGTGGGGTGGCTTGGAGATGCAGAAGTCATAAAAAGAGGGATCTGGCTGGCCCTCATGTGCTGACTAGCCAGCCGATGCCCTGGTCGCCGCATGGAGGGTATCGCTCACATGCCATCCCGTCGGCCTCGCCCGCTCAGCCGGCCACTGCCAGTGTGTCCCTCGCCGCCCGTCCTCCATCCTCACTGCCTCTGAGCACGCCTGCCGCCATCCATCTCTCCCTCCCCCCCCCCCCTCCTCTGCAACACAACGACGCAGGCGAGGGCGACGCCGCCTTCTGCAGCGGCGGCGACCAGGCGCACCGCGGCGACGGCGGCTATGTCGGTGCCGACGGCGTGCCGCGCCTGAACGTGCTGGACCTGCAGATTGCGCTGCGGCGCTGCCCAAAACCCGTGGTGGCCTCTGTGGCGGGCTATGCGGTAGGCGGCGGCCACGTCCTCCACCTCCTCTGCGACCTCAGCATCGCCGCCGACAACGCGGTCTTTGGCCAGACCGGGCCCAAGGTGGGCTCCTTTGACGCCGGGTACGGTGTCTCCCATCTGGCCCGCGTGGTGGGCCAGAAGCGCGCGCGTGAGGTCTGGCTGCTGGCGCGCCTCTACCCGGCGCAGACAGCGCTGGAGTGGGGCCTGGTCAACGCCGTGGTGCCCCTGGACCAGCTGGAGGCCGAGACCCTGGCCTGGTGCGGCAGGGGTTGATGCTAGGGGACTGCCCTTTGTGATATGAGAGGGGCAGGAGAACTCCCAAGGCGGTGGGTGGGGTGTGCCCGTAGTAGGAGGCGCATGCCACGGCCATGGAGTGGGTCAGTGAGGCTTGTGAGACTGCACTCCCTGCCGAAACAAGGCGTCAGCTGGGCGTGCATGTGACTGCCATGCATCCATCCCCCATTCGAGCCGCCGTGGACCTCACGCGACCCCAAACGCGATGCACCCATCCCCAACCCGGAGCAGGTGCCGGGAGATCATGGCCAACAGCCCGACCGCGCTGCGCGTGCTCAAGTCGGGGCTGAACGCCGACGAGGACGGCGCGGCGGGGATGGCGCAGATGGCGGGGGACGCCACGCTGCTCTTCTACCAGACCAAGGAGGCCAAGGAGGTGGGGGGAGGTGTGGAGGAGCAGGGCTGGGTGCAAGGGGTGGTGAAATGAGTGTGGGACTGTGAAGTCTGGGAACCCAGACACCACTGGGGGCAGTAACGATGGGTGCCCCCCCCAAGCTTACGGAACATGGACCACACCATTCCTCCTGCTATTGCACCAGGGCAAAGTGGCGTTCTTGGAGAAGAGGAAGCCAGACTTCTCCAAGTTCAAGCGATTCCCATGAGGAGTCTGGGCCATGCAGCTCCCCGTTTAACATTAATCCGCACAAGGGTTCACCATTGCCACACAGCTGTGCCTTCCTGGTAAGATGAGCCAGTAATGCGTCTCGTTGCGAAGAAAATAGCCCTGGGTACCGCATTCCATGACGGGATGTGACAGTCTGGAGGTTGGGAATGACCCGCGCCAAAATCTCGTTTCCGTGACGACTCCCGCCCCGGCCGCTTTAATACGGTCACGCTGGTACAGATTCCGGAATGCAAGGGATATTGGGTGCATCCCATTACATGTTTCACGTCCAACCCCATTATACTGGTCTCGTCCTGGGTACCATCGCCTTGCCGCTCTCGCACGCCTAGATCACTTCTACGCCCGAGCTGGCAGTGGTCCCGGAGAGTCTCTCAGGCGATGAATGTCGTCCCGGGGGTGTCGGTATGTCTGATATGCATCATAGGATGCGCTCAGGCCGGCTATCTGGTGGGAACAGGTGCGCAAGCTCGGATTTTATGAGACTGATCGGGGCGAAGCCTCTGCATGTCGATCCTTAAACACGCGCATGGACCCACAATCCACACCTGCAGGCAAGGCCGACATCACGGGCCCTGTGGCGGACGTCAATCTTATGGTGAGCACTGGCAGCATCAGCGGCGAATGATGGTGGAGCATCGACTCGCATCGCCAGATCAAAAGTTCCCCCTCCATGCCGGAAAGGCACACTGAGCATCCCTCCCCCCCTGTCGCTTGCTGCAGGGGTACGCCAACCCCAGTCAATTTGCAGGGGGGATCCTCAATCGCCTGTATGCAAGGGCCCTGCTGGTCGCCGATGAGAAGGACCCCAAGTGAGTGTGGTGGTGATGCCTGCTCAGAAGCCTGGTCCTGGGCTGCCACACGACAAACCCCATTTCCCCCTTCAACGCCCCTCCCGACTTGGCCTTATCTCCACTTTCCGACGCCCACAGGCAGCGCTGGGTGTTCATCAACCTGGACGCGTGCATGGCCTCCCAGGCCGTCACTTTCACCGTGCTGGAGAGGCTCGCGAAGCGGTACGGACAGCAGTACACCGAACAGAATGTGGCCATGAGCGGCACGCATACCCACTCCGGTCCCTCGGGGTACCTGCAGTACCTGATATACGGCATATCGTCCCTGGGCTTTTACACCCCCTCCTTTGACGCCCTGGTCGACGGCATCGTGGAGGTGGGTTGGTGGGGGGTTGGGGGATTGG
This sequence comes from Auxenochlorella protothecoides, assembly GCF_000733215.1. NCBI lineage: Eukaryota > Viridiplantae > Chlorophyta > Trebouxiophyceae > Chlorellales > Chlorellaceae > Auxenochlorella > Auxenochlorella protothecoides. The sequence continues at coordinate 584,928 of NW_011934213.1, forward strand.
AGAGTGTGTCGGCTGCGGTATGAGCAGGGAACACCGGCGATGTGTGGTGCTGGCAATGCTCGGCCTAAGGAGAGCACAGCCATTTCCAAGAGCTGACGGGCGGTGGTGGGGGTGACTCGCTCTGGTTGAAGCCTGGAACGCTCCCAAAAATCCTCTTGCGATGCACACCACCTTTACCCAAAACCTCAGCGCCCCCACTTTCCCACCCACCATCAGGCCATCGAGTCGGCGCACGAGTCTGTGGGGCCCGCCTCCCTGCACGTGGCCGTGGGCGAGGTGCTGGGCGCCAACATCAATCGCTCCCCAACCGCCTACCTGCACAACCCGGCGGGGGAGCGCGCGAGGTACCGCCACAACATCGACAAGGAGATGACGGTGCTGGCGGCGCGCGGATCGGGGGCGGACGCCGCCGCCACCGCGCAGCCGCGCGCCGTCTTCTCCTGGTTTCCGGTGCACGGAACCTCGGTCAACAACACCAACACGCTGGTCAACGGCGACAACAAGGGCCTGGCCGCGCAGCTGCTGGAGCGGCGGGCGCCGGGCACGGTGGCCGCCTTCTGCCAGGCCAACGTGGGGGACACCAGCCCCAACACGCTGGGACCGCGCTGTCGCGACACGGGGTGAGGGATTTGTGTAGGGGGGGGGGGCGGTGGGGGGCGCGGGCGCAGAGCGAGATTCCAGGCACATGCACGCACAAAGTGCCCCTCCCAGGAGCTGCCGCCCAGCGGAGCGCGGCCAGCGCAGCTCCCCTCACTCCCCACCCCTCCGACCCCTGCTCTCGGCAGGGAGCCGTGCGACGCGGTGCACTCCACCTGCAACGGCCGCGTGGCCGAGTGCATCGGCCGGGGCCCCGCCTGGCCAGACAACATCGCCTCCTGCGCCGTCATCGCCCGGAAGCAGGCCGACGCGGCCCACGAGCTCATGCAGCGAGAGGGCGAGCAGGGTGTGTGAGATCGTTGTTGTGTGGGCGGGGTTTCCACGAGGGGTCTTGAGCGTGCCGCGCTGCGCTGCGCGCAAGTGGAGGACGCCGGTGCGGGTGAGAGTTGGCGTGCCCACCGACACTTGCACGCCAAACCCTGCATCGCCAGTTCGCCCCCCTCCCCTGCCCCATCGCCGCAGTGTCTGGGGCCGTGCAGTCGCGCCATGCTTTCCTGGACATGCGCGGGCTCGTGGTGGCGGCCAGCCCCCACACGCGCGCAGGGGTGGCCTGCAAGCCGGCCATGGGCATGGCCTTTGCCGCCGGCACCACCGACGGCCCCGGGGCCTTTGACTTCAAGCAGTCGGACACCAACGGCACGGCCTTCTGGCGCCTGGTGCGCAACTTCATCCAGAAACCCAGCGCCGAGCAGATGGCGTGCCACGCGCCCAAGCCCATCCTCCTGGACGTGGGCGACATGCACTTCCCCTACGACTGGGCGCCTGCGATCGTGGAGATCGGCATCCTGCGCGCCGGCCAGTTTGCCATCCTGGCCGTGCCGGGGGAGTTCACTACCATGTCGGGCCGGCGGCTGCGTGCCGCCGTCCGGGACACGGTGCGGTTGGGAGAGTGCTTCAGTGTGTTTGTCGGGAGGTCCCCCTCTGGCATGGGGCCCCCCGGTGGGGTGAATAGAAAGCAGGGTCGGCGCGGGCCTGGCCTCCTGCTCTCGTAGCCTGGGAGTGGGGGGGGTTGGAGGAGCGATGGGCAGCCCGGCAGTGTTCCATCTGTTGAACGACAGGGCGACAGCGCGTCGCGCCCTGCAGTCTCAGCTCCTCCTGAGACAGAGGGGCAAAGAGGTTTGGCGAGCCCCTCTGCACACACACACACCCTCGCATCCACGACAGGTTGGTGAGGCCTGGGGCAAGAACCTGACCGTGGTCATCGCCGGGCTGACCAACACCTATGCCAGTTACGTCACCACGTTCGAGGAGTACCAGGCGCAGCGGTACGAGGGCGGCTTCACGCTCTTTGGGCCAAACACCCTGGACGCATACATCCAGGTGAAACTGGAAAGCGGGAAAAGGGGGCCCAGGGGAAGTGAGGTCCGGTTGGGAGGGTGTCCTGGCAAGTGCCTGCGGATGAGGAGTGGGCGCGAACTGAGAGCATTTCGTGCTGGCTCAAACCCTGACTCCTCAGCTCAGCCTCCACCTGGCCCCTCAGCTTCACCCTCCTCCCCAACGCTTGGGTCAACCTGCGCAGGAGTTCAAAAGCCTGGCAAAGGACATGGTCGACGGCGCTCCGCTGAATACAGAGGACCAGCCCCGGCCGCCCAACCTGCTCAGTAAACAGTGGTCGCTGGTGCCCCCCGTCGTCACCGACAGCGTGCCGTGGGGTATGCAGGAGGGGGCGGAGAGGTGGTCTCTATAAAGCCTCCTCAGGCTCGGCGCAGAATAAGCCTCCTGGGCGCGCCAAACCGCCCAGCCTTCCCCTGGACAATCTCCAGAGCCCCATCCCCGCCCGCCCTCACCCTTGCCCAAGCACAGGCAGCGACTATGGCAGGGCGGTGGAGGACGTGGAGCCTGGGCGCAGCTTCTTGCCGGGTGATGAGGTCCGGGTCGTGTTCCAGTCGGCCTGCCCCCGCAATAACATCCGGCGCGGTGGTACTTTCTTAACCGTGGAGCGCCAGGCACGGGAGGGAGCCGGCTGGGAGGTGGTGGCCACCGATGACGACTGGGAGACGCGCTTTGCCTGGGGCAGGTGAGGGTAGGGCTGGAAGGTAGTGTGGTGGGTGTTGGCCCAACGAATGTTGAGCCCTGTAAAGGCCAGGCCGATTCATGCTGCGTTGCCTCCATGCACCTTGCATTGGGGAGCTGCCACACGCTCGATTCTGCCGTGGGGAATGGTGCTGAGTTTTTATCGCGGCAGATTACTCTAAAGCTGATCCTCATTATCCACTCGTCTGTTCCAACAACCCACCACCCCAACATTCCGTGGCCAAGCATGAAGAATACTTCTCACACATATTCCCTCCTCCCACTGCCCTCCCCAACCCCTGCAGGCATCGGTCGCTATCATCCGAGTCCTTTGCGACCATCACCTGGATCATCCCCAATGGTACCACGCCAGGACGGTACCGCATAGGCCACCAGGGCGACTACAAGCATGTATTTGGGTGGACACACCGATTCTCGGGCTACAGCACCGAGTTTGACGTGGCAGGCGAGGGGAGGGGGGATGAGCGCCAAGCGCCCTCATCCATCTTCTCGACCCTGCGACAGTGGTGTGCAAAAGCGATGGCCGCCATCTTCTAGGCAGAGCCGCCCGAGCCTATCTCCTTCTCTCAACACTGAGTATCATTGCAAGTGGCTTTTATATTAGGCACGCATGCCATTTCACGTGTACCTTCCAAAGCCTTCTCGGTTGACGTAAATTCTACCGGGAATGAAACAACATCGTCAGGCAGGCAGGCAGGTTTGGAATGCCAGGGCCCTGGAGATGCTGCCCCTGCCACACGGCCCCTGGTCCTCGCCATACTACTGCCGAAGGGCGCGCCATGCTGGGCGGGGCTGCGCCGCAGGACGTGTGTTCCCTTCAGCTCGGTGCTTTCCCCCCTTGGGCGCACAGCTTAGGCCTCGCCCGAGCCAAAGCCCATGCCGTTGCAGGCCGCCGCGGCGATCTCCAGGTCCTGGCCCCCAGCGGCCACCTCCAGGTCCATCCCCCGGCCCGCCGCAAGGAAGAATGCGTGGCCGGGCCCCAGGCGGCGTGCCCCCGCCCGCGCCTCCCCGCGCCTGACCAGGAGCAGGGCGGGACCCGCCGCGGGGGCCAGGCGCAGCTTCGTCCCCGGCGCAGCGCGCCCAGTCCACACCTCGAACTCGGGAAAGGGCTGGGAGGGGCGGTACCTGCGCAGGCCGTGCTCGCCCGCCGCCTTGGCCTCGCCGGCGCCGACGTCACCACCGCACCGCTCGCCGCGCAGGACCTCGGGCCGCGCCTGGTCGTAGGACAGCGAGGCGCAGAGCACGGCGGCGTCGCGCAGCTTGGGCGTCAGCCCCGCGCGGATCACGTTGTCCGACTCGGCCATGGCCTCCAGCGCCTGGCCCGCCAGGTAAGCGTGCGGCAGGTTGGCGGGCAGGGCCAGCGCCTCCCCCGCCTCCAGCGTGACGTGGTTCAGGGTCAGCGCCGCCAGCACGCCAACGTCGCGCGGGTACTGCGCGGCCAGATGCAGCGCCAGCGCATCGCGCGCATGGCGCCCCGCGCCGCCCTCCTCCAATGCGCGCAGGCGCGCGACCAGCGCGTCCACCGCATCCCCCGCCGCGCCCGCCGGCGCGGCCATGAGCGCCGAGAAGAGCGCGTGCAGGGCGGCGGCGCGCGCGGCGGGCGAGCGCGCGGCCTCGTATGCCGCGGCGCGCGCCTCGCCGACCATCGCGCGCAGCTCGGGGACGGCAGCCAGCGTCCCCGCCAGCTCCTCGGCCGGCGCGAAGCCACACAGCGCCTCGCACCGCGTCAGCGCCAGCACCATCTCCGGCTTGTGGTTGGCGTCTGGGTAGACATCGGGGCGCTCGGCGTGCAGACGCGCCGCCAGGGCCTTGTCGGGGTGGGACTGGATGGACAGCGCGGAGCCGATGGACAGGACCTTGAACAGGAAGGGCAGGCCACGGATGCCAAAGGCGGGCGCCGCCGCGCCGAGCAGCTCGGGATGGCGCTGCAGCAGGTCAGACAGCGGCTGGCCGGAGGGGGCGGCCAGGGTGGAGGGGGCGCTGGGGTGGGTGCCCATCCTGAGGACGATGCAGAAACGATAGATGGAGGGGTGAGGGAAGGTCCTGGGCAGCAATGGCATGGGTCAGGCAAAGCTGGTGGGGTCCTGAGCTCGTGGCTGGCCGCACGCCGGCTGGTGGCTGCACCCTTCAGACTGACCATCTAGCAGCGTGCCATGGTAACTACGTCCCACCACACTTCCAGCAATTGACTGTCAAAGTGCCAAGCTCAAGACCCGTGAACCAATCGAGCCCTCCACGCCAACCCACGCACCACAGCTCAGCGTAGGGCAGGGAGGGGTCGAGCATTTGACCATCTGCCAGGCACAGTCTGGCCACCTGCAGGGGTGTTGCCGAAGCATGCATGAGTCCCCCAATCACATTGAACCACCCTCAACCCGTTGAACTTGGTCAAGGAACCGGTGCGGTGGTGTGGGTGCCATCCGATGCAGGCGGACGACAACTGCTCGTCCCGCAGGGACTTCAGAGAGACTCCCTCGTTCGGACCCCACCTCGCTTTCGTCCATCGGAAGGCCCCAAGCGTATGTCTGCGCCTTGCATTGTAGGCGGTAGAGGCCGTCGTGCGCGACGCCGTTGGCATGGGGGGCGACGGGAGCCTGGACGCTGAGAGTGACCATGACTCGAAACCAATGTCGGGACTGCGATGTCAATGCACACGCCAGTCAGTGCGCCTCCATACCCAACATAGACAGTGATGGGCCATGTGGGCAGGCCAGTGATGCACCAGGCTTTGCCCCGGCACCCCCTCCGCTGTTAGTCTCGGTCGCACAACGTCGGACGGGGCCCATGGTTTGGGCGCGCGAACGCCGAGCGTAACAACTTCTTGCCAGGAAATTCGAACTGAGCTTGCAGACGGCCTTCGTACATCAGCGCCACTCAGGAGTTATTATGGGTACAACAGAGACATTGTTAAGCATGTCATGATCATGGAATCGTCCTTCTGCTGGGATGCCCTGACCCCACAGGCGGACGGTACGCCCAACAATGGAGCATGGGAATCACCGGCTCGAGCGGCCCCCGGATTGCCCATCCAGCCCACCCCAGCCTCCCAAGGACATGAAAACAGCCGAATCGGCAGTAAATCGGCCACATGCTCTTCCATGTCCCTGGAGAGGTACCTGGAGCACTACAGTCTCCTCACTCATGACACTGGGAGAGTCAAGATCCTGAACCCCCTCGAGCAGTCCATGCTGAGAATGCAGGACCTGAAGCAGGTTTGCATGGCAGCTGGATGGCATTATGAATCATGTAGAGAAGTATGGAGAGGATTTGGGCGTGGGTCGCGGCTGGGAGGTGGCCAGGGCATGTCTTTTCTGCTGGTGGGAGGATGATGTTCCTTGCCAAACTATATTTAAGAAGTGACCTGGGGCCTCGCAGGTCCTGAGCATCAATGGGATCTCCCAAGGCAACAAACCGACACGCCGGGAGATCCTGGACCGGCTGCCCGGATCGGCCCTGGTCATGCCGGGCAAGGGCCAAGGTGATGCCGCTTCCCCCCTTTCCTCCAGCATGCTCGCCCTGGACGCAGGCGTCGTGGCGGCGCTGCCGTGGGTTGGCACGCCCACCCCCGCACTCCTCGCCGCCTTGAGTTCAGGAGCGTGTAGCTGCTGCCCCCTGCCGCTCCAGCGCATCACGGTGCGGCTGCCCGCAGAGACCGTTGGCCAGACACCGGGGGGTTCCGGTGACATCCCCGCCAGCGTCAAATGCACAGCAGACCCACCAGTGTCGGCGGCTGGAGCTGGGTCGCCACCTGCCAGAGCTGCTGCGTCCCTTGCAGCAGCAGGTCACTGGGCGCAGGTCACTGGCAATCCACCATCCACCTCGCCTTGCGCGCCTCAGACCGCCCCCCAGGCCCATGCCCCGCTCCCCGCCACCCACCGCCCCCGCCTGTGGCTGGAGCGGGGGCTTGCGGAGCTGGCGCGCCACTCCTGCATCAGCGCCCATGCATGTGATGGCGCGCTGCTGGGCCGCAAGGTGGGTGGGCAGCGTTCGAGAAGCCCGGAACGCGCTCGCCTGCCATCCTGTGAATCTCCCACCATCTAGGACTCCTTGCATCGCCGCAAAGCGTTTCTTGGACTGGACAGTGACTCACGCTGCATCGTCGCATTTTCCCAAGTCCCGATACAAGCCTTCATCCTCCGCACCCCTTGCTAGGTGGCGGTCGTGCTGCTGGAGGACTTTGTGCAGGAGCTGGCCGAGGGGACAGGGGGCCATACCGTTCCTGCAGGGCTGCACGCCGGCAAGTGCGCTCATGTGGGTTGTTCTGGGGCAGAACCTCTTGCTGGCACTGCACCTGCATAATCTGTGATCGAGGGCCCTGCAAGTGGTGCCTGCTGAATGGGCCCCAGCGACTGCTTCCACCGGCCATTCCCCCAACCAAATCTCCCTGTCACCAAAGAGTGGTCGAAGTGCTCGACCCCGGCGCGCACACCGACGCCTGCCCCAGGGACTGCCGGGCCGCCAGCCACCGTTTTGCATACGTGCGGCTGCGCTGCGTGCGCTGCGGCCCTGGGGGCCCTTCTGCGCCCGTGGCAACGGAGGCCGCCGCCGGCGAGCGGCTGGACCTGCTGCTGGACCTGTCTGCACCACTCCAGGTCCTGGGGGCGGAGCGGCTGCGGGGCATGCCCACGCCCCAGCTCCAGGTGCGAGGCGGGTGTTTGGGCAGCTTGATCCTGGCGATGAAGAGACCACAAGCTGGCCGCCCTTGTCCCTCCTCGTCAGCAGCACAGAAGGCTGCCCCTCCCCGCTTCCCCCCTTACAGGACGCCTGGATGCTGCTGGAGCCCCTGGCATGCAGTGGTGGGAGGGGCGAAGCCCCTCCAGCCAGCAAGCGGCAGGCCCGGCAGGGACCTTGGAGTAGCTCCAAGCAGGGGCGCAGCCGCGCCAACTGACGAGAGGACCTCCAAGAACCAAATCCCATTGGGATGTTGTGTGTTCATTCAACCCTCTACAGTCCAACTTTTACCAGATGCTTGACACCCAGAAACCTGCTCCTCAATTATCCTGAGAATTCCCAAGAACTGGCTTACATCGCAAGGCACACAGCAGGTGGACATGGGATGGACACCAGGATCTGGTTGATGTTTGGCGCTCAAAAGGGAGGTGCTACAGCGGGCACAGCGTACCCGCTGCCTCTCACACACTCAAAAATGTATCTTCAGAAGGAGTTATCTCTCGGTGTATGGCAAAGGCCTTGTGATGGATGGACGCTCGTTTGGGGGATCAGTTCCCCGTGGAAGAAGCTCTCAAAAGTATCAGACATCGCGAAGTTCGCACGAAACCTCACATGGCCATGCGCATCTGGGCGGGGTAGAAGGTGACGGGGTTGGCGCGCATGAAGGCCAGCAGGGCCTCGCGGTCGGCGACGGGCGCCGCGCCTGTCACGGCCTTGGCAACAGGGGACGCGTTGGCCGAGGCGTGGCCGGACGCGGCACCGGTCATGGCACGCTGGCCGACCGTGGAGACCGTCTTCGAGACGGTGCCAAAGTACTGCGAGGGATATAGTAACGATTAAGTTGAATTGGTGGTGCAAACGGGCGAGCGGCAGAGCGTCCCAAGTGTCGGAGGTCGCCAACCGCAGGGCCCCGCTCCGCACCTTGAGGATCAGACGGGCTTCGGCGGAGGCAGACATGATGCTCGTGAGTGGTTCGGTGGGTCTTGGCAGGTGTTGGAGGGGATGGGGCAGTGTCGGGACGGGAGGTGTGGTGTTCAACTTTGACTCTCGTACAACGCTCGGCTCTCACACTCAACTAACTAACTCTCTCTATCGCATGGGCTAAGCCCGCGGAATAACTCTCAAAGGCTATGAAGTTGCGAACATAAGGAATGTGTGGAGATTCCGGTGCGGAGAGGGACTTTATCTGGTTTCGGACTCGCAGTCCACCGCGGCCTAGAAGGACTGGCAGCTGCTGACGTGGGGGGGTGCGGGATCAAATCAGCCGGTGGTGGAGGGGGAAGGGGCTCACCGTGCGGGGTGCCAGCAGATGCACGCATGATGTAGAATCCGGGCTAAGTGTGGCACATTTCTATCAGGTAGGGCAAAATCATCGCAGAACGGCGCTCGTCTTGCCTGCCGGAGGTTCCGGGCGATGGGGATCTTAAAACGAATAATTTCCTCCAACCATAGCCCCCACCTGGATACTTTTCAAATCCTTGGTACCCCCGATCATTTGAAATTCAACGCTCCAGGGGCGCGTATCGGTGCAAGAGCTTATTTACAACTGGGTTACAAAACATTCGAAGGAGTAGCGGACATCCTGTGGTCAAGGCACCTGTGTGCAATTATGGCCAGGACTGAATTCCAACGAAAATCCAGCCGACGGGAAGCCAGCACCACAGCGCCAAGCATTCTTTCGTCACATTCCCAGTAAACAATGGGTTTGCAGCTGTCGTGCTGCTCAACGCAGGGCATGGAGGGTCCATTCAATGGAAGCCAAACTTCACATGCCCGCTGTCAACAGAAGATCTGTCAGCCAACAAATACTGACATCCCTCCTGCGCCACCCTGCTCCTCACCTCACTCGGGGCTCGACTCCGGGATGCAACATCCGCAGGGTACCCCCACCTACCCAGAGCCGACCATGGACCCATGCCCCAGCAGGATGTCACGGAAGCCTCGTCGCTCCACGCTGTGCTCTCGTGCTGCAGCCTCGGCAAACGGCAGCGTCCCTGCTCCAAGGACGTCGCCCTCGTGCGCCGGTCCCAGACCCTCCAGGACCCTTACGTGCTCCAACTGGATGAATGTGGAGCGATGCAAGGGGATTTGAGGGGAAGCGCTACGGGGATTCAGAGCGTGATCTGCAGCAAGAACTTCCTCGGATGGCATGCAGCCCTGTGCAATGGCAAGCCATCAGCGTGGAACTCCCCTCCCCAGTTCCGCCTGCAACTTCCGGACAACCACCGCCGCTTCACCCCCACCTGCGGTCTCGACCCGGGCATCTGAAACCCAGAGTCCTCGTCCAGTAGGGACGCCGCATGATCCGCCCAGACCACATGGCGATTCCTCCGCGGCAACGCCCCTGCCTTTTTCAGGATGCCAGGTGGGGCGGCCTTTTGGGCTGCCGGCTCCAGACCTACGCCGGCCTCAGGCGAAGCTACCGTTCCCCCAGCCGCGCCCTCCACGGATTCGCGCATCTGTCCGGCCTCGCCGCCGCCACGCGTCCAACGAGCCCCCGCCCCGGCATCACCCCGGGCCGCGGCATGGTCTGGCCCTTCGTCGCTCTCCATCTCCACCTCAGCGACCTCCCCGCCGCCAAACATGAAGCGCTGGAGCGAGATGGGCTGGAAGCCGGGCGGCAGCTCCTCCCACCCCGCCGCCAGCTGCTCCAACTCCTCCAGGCTGCGCCCATGGGTGCTGTGCTTGGCGCACACCTGTGCAAGAGATGCAGGGGTGGGGTCCGGGGCGACAGGTTGACGGAAGCACGGGCTGTGAAGCTGCCAGGACAGCCGTCGCCTTGTCCCACGATGGGCGCACCGCCTGAGCATGACGATGGGTGCAGCCTGCGCACCCCGCGGCATGCCAGCATCCGGGCCCTGCCTGACACCGGCCCCCGGCACCTGTGCACTGCGCTGCGGCAGGCTGGCGACCCACACCTCGTACCCCGCAGCCTGCGCCCCTGACCAGGCCTCCCGGAAGTCTGCCAGCCGCAGGTTTGGCGCGTCCATGATGAGGAAAGCGTGGCGGGCCTCCACTGCAGCCTTGCAGAACGATCGGTTCAGGCTGCGCTGGTACGTGCCTGATCGATATGAAAGACCGAGGTGGCGGTGCGGAGTCATGGCCAAGTTTCCATCGTGCCTGTCCTGCTCCCGAGCCGGTCTGCTTGCTCCCCGGAGGTTGCGAGTGAGAGGCTAGCCCGGGCACCCCTGTACCGCCTTCTTTTTCACCCCTCTGGGACTCACCTTCCAAGTCGGGGTTATACTGGTACTGCATGCCAGTCACCTCCCTGCGCCTCTTGCGCCCCTTGCCGCCCGCCACCTCCTCCTCGACCTCCTGGCGAGGACAAATTTGATCAAACCGGCCTGGGACTGGGGCAGACGGCAACGGCGGCCATGCAATACACACTCTGAGGTCAACCTGCCGCACACATGCCTTGCCCCTGCGCTGCTAGAGATGCAATCGTCCGCTGTCCCTGTCTCCACCACCCTTGCCCATGGGAGGCGTCCCCTGGGTTTGTCAGCCCCCCGACCCACCGTCAGGAAGTAGTCATCCAGGGACAGTATGCGCGGGGGGTCGGTCCCCGCGGCCTTCTCCGCCTCGCGGATCAAACGGGCCACGGCACTCTTCCCTGACCCGGGCAGGCCCCGGAGGATCAAAGCACACCTCCCGGGCCGTGCAGCACGGTCCCTCATGAGGTCCGCCACGTCTTTGTATGCACTGACCTGGCTGGCAGCGGCCCAGTCCCAGGGGTTTGGACCGGCAGCGGGAGGCAGGTGCTGTGGTGGCGGGGGGGGTGGGGTTCCCGGTGGTGGGGGGGGTGGCGGCGGTGGGGACGGGGAGGGGAGGAGGCGGCGGGGGCGGGGGAGGAGGGGGCGGGGGTGGAGGAGGAGGCGATTCTTTGGGAGGCAGCGGTGGTGGGAGTGGGGGAAGCGGTGGTGGGGGGGGGAGAAGGGGGGGTGGCGAGGGCTGAGACGGGCCTGTGCCATGACCTGGTGGAAAGGGGGGTGGCTCCTCATGGGGAAGGCCAGGAGGCAGGGGAGGGAGGTCGCCCCGAGGAGGGAAAAGAGGTCCTGATGTGATCCCAGGCTGTCCATTGAAGGATGTGGAGGGAGCAACACAGGGTCGCTGGCTCTGTGGAGCCATGTGTGGGCGGGGGTGACCCGGGTGTTCGTGTCCCCACCCGGCCATGGGCCCTCGATCAAGGCCCCATAGGGAAAGCGTGTTATGATTGGGAGAGTTACTGGCAACACAACTACTCCAGTTGTGCAAGACCATTCGGTGCAATGGCTCGCAGGCTTCTGCGCGAGTCGCAGCTCAACTCTGAACAATCGAAGCGCGCCCTCGCGCCCGGGGTGTCAGAAGGGAGCTCCCTGGGCCGCAGGCCTCGACATTGTTCGCCGTGCCGAGGCCATGCAAACTGCTCAGTGTAGATCACTTGCAGGAATTCGGCAGGTGGCGAGTCCCAGTTCCCCCATGCTGGAGATTTGCTGCCGAATAGTTTCGCCACCATGTTGCAGCCAGGACCAGTCCAGGAGAAGGCGGTCTTCGGAAGGAGGGCGCAGGGACGGTTCCAATCGATCAAATAGCCATAAGTCAGGTGACGGGCGCCTTGCATGTCGCTGTAAGCTGGATCATGCGCTGGCGATCGCATGTCGCTCTGACGCCCTCATGAGCTACATCCCCGGCGACAGGCAACTTTGGCAAGAGCAACAGACGGCAGGGGCGCCCCGCCTGGTTGAGGAGCCCCGATGACACTCCCTTGCGGGACGGCAACCGCGACAGGCTCCTGGGATTCCTCACAGAGAGGTGCGCGCCGATGTTACTCCGCCTCATGGCCGGGCCCAGGGTCCGAGGGGGGGTACACTTCCGAGGGGCTCATCACCAGGCTCTGCCCTTGTAAACATCTCTATAGGGCGGCTCGCACCCTAAGTTTCTACGCCTACGAGCTGAATCCTACCCTCTTCGGTTGGTTCAATGATTACATGAAGCGTCACCCCATCCCCAAGGTGAAAAAGTGCGGTTGGAATGAGGTCAGCGAGAGTGGCACGTGTCACGTTGCACCCCCAGGCTGCTGCATTGAACGGTCACCAGTGCGATGCCCGGACACCTGAGATGAAGCCCACAAACCCAGCAGGAGGGCAGCTGGGCTGATGTGAGTGGGGAGACTTTCCTCAGAGACCTCCTTTCAATGCCTCCCGAGGACGCCAAATGGAGTGCACTGGGGCGGCCAGACATGTACAATTGCACGAGCCCCATTGGCATCGACCCCCGAAACATAGCCCAGCGTATTATGGAGATCAGGTGAGGACTTTGGTGCTGGTGTGTCTGGTGAGCACGTGGTGGGCATGGCCTTTCACGAGGGTCCTGATCAGGGGTCCCACACGAGTGTGGGAAGTCTGTTCAGACACTTGGGCCGGGACCCATCGCAGGTCCCACATTGCAAAGGAGATGGCCGAGGACCTCAGCGCTATCTCAGAGGAGAATGCTCGCCTGATGCGGGAGAGCCTGACTGCCAGCCTGTCCTTCCCTGCATTCTCTCCAGAGGAGGACTCTCCTGATGGTAGCGGACAGCCAGCGCCTTGACCAGGGCATGTGTGCCCGCCAAGCCCTTAACCCCTTTCCAAAAATGCCCACTGTCTGAGATAGCCAATAATTCGTTGTGCAAACTGGTATTCAATTTGATGTTGTAATAACGGGAGAAAGGGTCTCGAGTGGGGTCACTGCGGGATTCTGCGCGCTCAAAACGTCGACACGGTGGCACACTGGCAAATTCGGGGGTCACCCCCGCCCTCCACCGACACCCCGGAATCCACAGTCCTTCATCGGTCTAGAGTCTGGGACCGATAATCCCAGAATTGGCGAACAGGGCAGGCGATCACCGCTCGACGCGCCAGTTGCTAGCCGAGGACCTCGCCGGCGTCGCGCGCGACGAATCCCAGACCCGGCCCCTGGCCTTCCACGGCGCCCCAGGATGTCCTGCGCGAGGGATTGGACCCCCCCCTCCAGTCTGCACAATGGCAGCGCCAGGCCTGCCCCCGAACTGCACCTGTACAACTCTCTGGTGGACGCCAAGGTGCCCTTCGTGCCCGCCGCTGGGCCAGGCTCCCGGCATGTGAGCTGGTACACCTGCGGGCCCACGGTCTACGACTCGGCGCACCTGGGCCACGCCAGGAACTACCTCACCTTTGACATCCTGCGCCGGGTGCTGGAGGACCACTTTGGGTACGATGTGCGCTACGTGATGAACGTGACCGACATCGACGATAAGATCATCCTCAGGGCCCGCCGCAACCACCTGCTGGAGGCCTACCGCGCCACAGCCACCGATCCCAGCCAGGCAAGGAGCGGGGGGGTCTGTAAAGGGGGTGGGCTGGGGAGTGGTGCTGTGGCCAGGCCTGAGGGGTGAGTGTACGACGCTCCATCCTGCTTGGGATGGCTGGGCCTCGCGGAGTGGCTTGCCAGAGTGCAGAACAGATGCTCGACGACCGCACACTGGGGTTAGTCCACGACGTCGATGCCGACCACCCCTTCCCCGACCCCAAAATAATCTCTCAGGTGGCCAGGGATGCGCGTGCGGCCCTGGCAGCTGCCCAGGCCAAGCAGGCGAAGAAGGTGGGCAAGGCACACGCGGAGCGCAAGGCCGCCCTGGAGCGATCCTCCGACCCCTGTGGACCCCGGGTATGTGCCTGGGGACTGCATGCCCGGAGGCTGTCGATATCGCTGGCACCCTCAGCTGTGGGGCCGGTCTGAGGGTGCTCGTTCGCTCCGCTCGATCAGCGCTCCTCTCAGCGGGGCCCCCTGCACCCTGTCTGCCCGCCGCAGCCCTGCCTCGGGCGTCGGCCCTGAGCAGTCCTCCACGTCGCCGGCGCTCAACCCCGCGCCCCCAACCCCAACCCCCCAACCCCCCAACCCCAACCCCCCCCAACCCCCCCCACCCCCCGAAACCAATACCCTGGACCACGCAGGGCGACGGGCGAGTGGTCGCCGAGCTGGACACCCTGCTGGCGCAGGAGGAGCATGTCGCGGCGCGGCTGGCTGGCACCCTGGCTGCGCTGGAGGCGCTGGGCCCGAGCGCTGACGCGGCGGCGCTGCTGGGCGTGGCGGGGGACGTGCTGGCGGAGTGGCTGGACGCGGCGCGCGGCGGCGAGGTCACCGACCCGGCCGTCTTCCGCGCCCACGCGGCGCGCTACGAGGCCGAGTTCCTGGCCGACATGGAGGCGTTGGGGGTGCGCCCGCCCACCGTGCTCACGCGTGTCAGCGAGTACCTGCCGGAGGTGGTGGAGTTCGTGCGCGGCATCGAGCGCGCCGGCTTCGCCTACTCAACGCACGGCTCCGTTTACTTTGACACCGCGGCCTTCAGGTGGCGAGGGGTCTGTTGAGGTTGGAGGGAGAGTGGGTATGCGGGTCGAAGGGGTTTGGGGGGAGGTGGAGGAGCAGGAGTAGAGTCACCTAGCATGGGGTCTCATGTGAACTCTACAGTCGTGGCTTGCACAGCGCTCCCTTCGATGCATCGCTCCTTGCGCCGGCACTTCAACTCCTCCTCGCCTGCTTGCCCAGCTCAAACCACGCCGCACCCACCCCACTTCCCACCGTCCTTTTCCCCCTCCTCCTCCTCCTCCTCAGGAGCGCTGGGCACACCTACGGCAAGCTGGCGCCGTGGTCTGTGGGGTCGGTGGCCCTGGCCGGCGAGGCGGGCGCGGACGGCAAGCGCCACCCTTCCGACTTTGCTCTGTGGAAGGCGCGGAAGCCCGGGGAGCCGGCCTGGCCGTCGCCCTGGGGCGAGGGACGGCCCGGCTGGCACATCGAGTGCAGCGCCATGGCCTCCAAGATCCTGGGCCGAACCCTGGACATTCACACTGGGGGGGAGGACCTGCGCTTCCCGCACCACGACAACGAGCTGGCGCAGGTGGGAGGGCTTGGGTTTGCATGCGTGCGTGGTACGGGGATGTCCTTAGAGATCCTTTGGGACTCCGCTTGTATGTGTCTGAGGAATGCAGGAGGTCCCTGCCCATGTAACTCTCCCCACCCACCCAACCCAATGGTTTGCAGTCAGAGGCCCACTACCACGCCTGCGGCTGCCGGCAGTGGGTCAACTACTTCCTGCACTCTGGGCACCTAGGCATCGACGGCCTGAAGATGAGCAAGTCGCTGAAGAACTTCATCACCATCAGGTATTGGAGGTTGGAGGTGGGGAGCTGGGGGGAACACCGGGTGATTTGGATGGAGGCAACTGGTCAGCCAGCGCAAAATCCAGGCTGCGGACCAAGTACCAGAGGCACACAGCTAGCCGCGTGGGGTCAGGAGATAGTTGACCCCCATGCAAGTTCGCGAGAAGGAAAAGGTTTTCCGTGCCACAAAGACTTCATCTGGGGGGGTCTGGGCTCCACGCTCGCGGCACGCCGTGACGCGGCGCCGCCCCGGGAGAGTGGGGATGGGCCGGTGCCGCTCGGCACCTCGGTGGCCCCCTTGCCCCTGGGGCGCCCTCTACATCCTTGATGTGCACGAATAGCCTATTCTTGGAGTGATGTTTCCTTGCGGCAAATCCTCACTGCACATCTACCCAGTAAGCACATGCCCTGTCTATCACCAGAGTCAGCTCATGGCCTCTCCGCCCCATGACACGCTCAGGGCTGCGCTGGAGAGCATTTCGGCACGGCAGCTGCGGCTCATGTTTGTGCTGCAGGCCTGGGAGAGGCCCATGACCTTTGGCGACCAGGTGGGGGTTTCCGAAGGGCAGGGGACGCCGGGCATAGGGAGAGCAAGGAGTGGCATTGGGGGCAGGGTCACCACCCTATGAAGTAGCAAATCGTAGTGCACCTCACTCCCATGCCCTCCTTTCCACCATGAAAGGTCCTCGGCGAGGCGCGCTCCAGGGAGAAGTCGGTTCGCGATTTCTTTTCTAATGTTGACCTGGCGCTGCGCGAGGCCCAGGCCCTCGCAGACGCCGCGGCGGGCACCCTGCCCGAGCGCTGGGAGGTGAGGCATTCGGAGGGCAGTGTATGGGAGGGGTGGAACGGGGGGATGGACGGGCATGGCCATGGTGTTAATCGCACCCCAGGTTGGCCGATGGCGCATCAAGCACGCTTCGCCGGCGGTGCCTGGAGACCTATGCTTACATGTTTCGGCCTTGTGCCCCGCTGACGATCGGGCCCCCTTTGCCCCTGACAACCAACCCCTGCAGGCAGAGGAGGAGGTGCTGCAGGCCGCCCTGGAAAGCACGGCGGAGCTTGTGCACGCCGCACTGTGTGACAACATCAACACCCGGGGGGCGATGGACGCGTTGGGGGACCTCATCAAGGCCTTCAATGTGTACCGCTCTGCCCGGGGACCAGGTGTGCTTTCGAAGAAGTGGGGGGGGACCGCGTCTGGTGGGGCGACGGCTGGGAGGCATGAATGCCGGGAATCGTGTGAAGGGGCTGGACGATGGTGGACGGGGCCTAGTCGATGTCTAATCTAAGCACATGAGTTGCTGCCGTCGACGGCAGCAAATCAGCCCTGGGTGGCATCAGCGCCTTGCCATGCCTTCCTACCCCCCTCGTCTCCGTGCAGGGTCAGCAAGCCCGCCCCAGCGCCTACTCATCCGCTCGGTAGCGTCCTACGTGTCGCGCATCCTCGGCGAGTTTGGGCTGGAATTTGGCGTGACTTCCAGCGCGGGGCCCGAGGCGGCGGGCAGGGACGAGACGCCGGCCGTGCTGGACGCCTTTGCCGCCTTCCGCGACGAGATTCGGCGCCTGGCCAAGGAGGGCGCCGGCGCCGGCCAGGTCCTCGCCGCATGTGACAGGTGGCAAGGTTCTGGGAGGGGTCCGAGAGGTCCAGCCTTGTGTAGAGTTGTATTGTGTTGGGTTGCCCCATGCCACTGCCGTCTGTCGCATGGCGTCGGTCTTCCGTCGCTCATTGCACCAAGCACACATCGACGAACTCGACCCCCTCCCACCTTTCCTCCTTTCCACGCAGCGTGCGGGATGGTCCCCTGGTGGACCTAGGTGTCCAGCTGGAGGACCGCGCGGGCGGCCCCGCCGCCTGGAAGCGGGAGGACCCGGCCGTGCTGCGTGCCGAGCAGGCGCGGCGCGCGCAGCAGGCGGCGGAGGCGGCCGAGACACGGCGCGCGGCGCGCCTCGGCCGCCTCCGCCGCGACCTGGACCGCTTCGAGGGCCTGGCCGCGCTGCCCAGCGTGCCCAGCGCGCTGGCCGACCGGTACCGCTTCGACGCGCCGGGCGAGCCGACGGCGGACGCCGGCGGCGCGCCGCTGGACGACAAGGCCCTGGCCAAGGCACGGAAGGAGGTTGCCAAGCAGCAAAAGGTGGGATGGCTGGGTGTGTGCTGTGTGTGTGGGAAAGGGGCGTGGGGTACGGTCATGAGGTCAAGGGGGCTGCCAGACAGGCGTGGAGCAGGAGGCGTCAGGCACCGTGACCTTCCAGACCACCCTCCTCCACCTCCAGATCCGCAAGCCGCTGGAGGACGCGCTGGAGAAGAACCCCGACTTCCTCGAGCAGCTGCGCGCCGACATTGCCGCCCTGGAGCTGGAAGGCGGGGCGCAAGGGGCCGCTGCGGCAGGAGGGGCGGGGTGACGCGAGGATTTGCCATGGAAACTTGGACAGACGGATGCATGGAGGAGAGTTCCACAGAAGTACTGTCCCCACAGGTCTACCACATTTAGGGAAAGGAGCATTCCCCGCTGTTGCAGCGTGCGTGTTGGTCGAGAACCCCCCTCCCCTTTGCAAACACCTTCCTCCTCCCTGCCTTCTCTCTAACTCCTGCCCGCGGGCATCAACTCAATCACAGCGGACAGCTCGAAAGGCAGGAAGGGCAGGGGTACAGGCGAGCTACAAGCTTTCAAACACACCTTCCGAATAGGATAGGGAACAGGTACAGGGTGGTGCCGGGGTGGGAAAAGACGAGCCAAAAGGTGTTTGTGAGGTAGTGGGGAGAGGATCAACCCCGCAGCGCCGCGCGTCATGCCGCGGCGCCCTGCAGCTCGCGCGCGGCGCCGCGCGCCTCCACGTACTCCTGGGTGAAGGCCTCGGTGGTCTCCGCCCGCCCGCGCCACGCCCCCGGCGTCCCGCCCCCCTCGCTGCTGTCGCCCTCGGGGCGCCAGCGCTGCTGGCCCGTGGCCAGAGCCACGGCGCGCATGGCCACGTCCACGTTCTCCACCGGCCCCCAGAAGGACACGTGCTTGACCCCGGCCAGGTCGGCGCCGTCCTCCACGCCCATGCGCACGCGCAGCACGTCCTGGAGTGCGCGGATGTGGGCGCCTGCGGGCCCCAGCAGTGCGCCCACTCGCCGCTCGGCCACGGGCAGCATGCGGAAGCAGGTGCTGGTCACGGCTTGGATGCCGGGCGCGTAGCGCGGGTCACGCGTGACCAGGTCCATCACCTCCGCCGCGCCGGCGGCCAGCGCGGCGGGACCGGGCGCGGCCAGCGCCACGGCGCGGAAGGGCACGAAGGCCGCGCGTGGCGGGCGCGGCTCCACCGCCGCATGGCATCCGCACCGCGCGCCCAGGGCCTTGATGGTCTCGCCGCCGGGGCCCATCACCGCCCCCGCGCAGTGCCCGGGGATGACGATGCGCAGCGCCAGCTCGGGCGAGCCGGGGCGAGGCGCCAGGCGCTCCAGCGCACCGGGGACGGCGGCCAGGCAGTCCAGCAGCACGCGCAGCGCGGCCGCCGCGCTGGCCACGCTGGGCGACGCGAAGATGAGCAGGCGCTCTGTGGGGTAGGTCGTCGCGCTGTTGTACCGGCAGAACTGGGGG
>NW_011934213.1:605038-637221 GCF_000733215.1 Auxenochlorella protothecoides
TCCCACACACCTGCATGAAGGTGCCTGTCTGCTGCTTTATGGCGTTCACTGTGGACCCGTTCCTCCCAACAGCAGCCCCCGTCACGGCGTCGGGGAGCAGGAACTTAAACTGGAATGGGGAGTCGTTCACAGACAGAGAACGAGGCCCTTGGTAGCCCTCGTCCCTGTGGGGTGACAGGGCATGCCTTCGCTCAGCCAGCAACACATGCCACTGACTTATTTCACTATATTCAGCAAATGGAAGCCGCTGGAATGCCCGGTCCATGGCGGCATGCCGAGATTTCGACCAGCCACTCTCCGGGCTACCCACCTGTGGGCCGGGGTGTGGTAGGACGCCGCGCCATGGGCATCCACATGCGCTGCCGATGCCCGCACGCGGATGGGGGGTGGGGGTGTGCTCGTCTTCTGAACTCCGGCACCCTGGGGGTTGGTGGGTCGGTACAGGTTGCCCGGGCCCCGGGCGGACGACGGCCCGGAGCCCCGAGCCTGGAAGCCAGACCCTGAGGGGGGCTTACTGACGGTGAGTAAGCCCTGCATGACGAATGCAAGCGAAATCCAGGATCCCAAGGCCTGATGAAACTGCGGCACCCGGGGGTGGCATGAAAGGCCTAGCAGGTTCGGGGTGGGTAGGTTCGACATTCCTGAGGCGTGAGGCGCGCGATGCGATGCTGAGTCATCACAAACGCGGTCACATCACCCGGGATCATCACGCACGTTTCGTTCCAAGGAGTTACGTTAGGATATCGTTGGTGGGTGATTTCGAGACACATTTAAACAGGCAGTATCTGCAGCAGAAGCCTGATCAACTATCCAGTCAAGTTGCAGAGACAACCCAACACCGTGGTCTGGCACGCAACCGAAGACGAGCATCCCAGCGGAAGCACCAAGGCAATGTAATCTATAATCCATTGTCGGTTCTCCAAACATCCACCACAGATGCCTCCGTCACCGCAAGTGCTGGAGTGCCATCACCCGGCTCGAGATCACTTCCGGGACTGCATTCGGAGTCTTTTCTGTGCCCACCAAATGCAAAAAGAGATGTTGCGCCTAATATTTTCGGACGGTTTGTGGCGAATCTTTGCTCGTCCGGCGCACAGGGCTTCCGCCGAGAGGGGCTTGTGAAGAGGCTGGCCCGACGCTGCAGGGGTCCAGGGAGACAGAGAGTTGTAATGCTGCATATCGCAGGCTGGGTTGACGCTCAAATCTACATATATGCCGACTCGGTGTGAAGATTGAGGGGCGGTCGGGGTGCTGCCGTTCTCACCATCAAGATGATGCCTCTTTGGCGGGAGGCTTCGGTTCCTGCAGGTGTCGACAGCAGATGAAAACGGTGATGTGTAACGCTTGGATCAGGACCAGGGCATCGCTCCACGCTCATGAACTTATCATCCGTCCGAGATTTAAACTGCCATTGATTCTCTCGACGTTGCTGCGAACTGGAGCGACGACAGTGCGTCAGGATCACGGTCGACACTACCGTGCAACCCGGTCCACCCGCACAAGCTCACGGCACACACCTCCCTGTGCCGATGTCGAAACTGAGCGCCAGCGCCAAGAGGATCCAGAAGGAGCTGGCGGAGATCAGTCTGGACCCCCCCTGCAATTGCTCCGCCGGGCCCAAGGGCGACAACCTGTATGAGTGGGTGTCCACCATCATGGGTCCCTCAGGTATGGCAGCCCGGACGGGGCGGCAGGCGCAGACGATTTCTGTGATTATAGTATCAGGACTGGAGATTTGACACCGGCTGCTCAGCTCCTCAGGCGCCCAGACATGGGGTGGCATCACCAGCAAGTCGACGCCCAACTTCATCCACAGGGTCTCCATACAGCGGCGGCCTGTACTTCCTAGACATCCACTTCCCCGCCGACTACCCCTTTCGTCCCCCCAAGGTGTGCTGTAATGGTGGGTTGCATGGCGCCCCGGCCCGCATCCAGCCTGTTGTTGTGTAGAATCATGCTTGCAAGAGTCCTGAATTGTACCCCGTGCGGCGGGCCTTCACCCAGCCGCCATGTACCCATCCTACGCGCAGGTCACCTTCCGCACCCGCATCTACCACTGCAACATCAATAGCAACGGGCAGATCTGCCTGGATATCCTGAAGGAACAGTGGAGCCCCGCGCTGACGGTGTCCAAGGTCCTGCTCTCCATCTGCTCCCTGCTCACAGATCCCAACCCCAGTACGTGTATGCCGGGTGGAGAATGCTTTGAAGGAGGTTCAGGTGGCACCGTGTGCCCATTCCCCCGTGTGCACCCTTTCCTGAGAGGCACTGGGATATACCAGATGGAGGCATCCCCTTCACAAACTTTGAACCCACAACCCTGCCTCAGGTGACCCGCTGGTGGCCAGCATAGCCAAGCAGTTGCAGACGGATAGGGAAGCTCATGACAAGACGGCAGCGGAGTGGACTCGGCGGTATGCGCAGGGCTGACGGCCTCCTGGTAAGCGGGGTTGCAGTGGACGCCGCCCCGGCACGCTCATGCATGGAAGCATCCTGCAAGCGCCAGGCCCTGGGCAGGCTTGCTGCGGGGCCCGCTGGCTGTCAGACGCGCATTGCTCCGAGCAGACAACGTGGGAGGTGGGGGTTGGGCATCACGATACAGCGCTGGCAGGGCGAGTGGTGGCAGAGGCGTGCGGCTGAAACTGGACACCCAGCAGGTGGCGTGCTCTGAGAAGCAGAAGGCGGGTCCCCCGCAACCCTGCACGGACCCCTCCACAGCTCCTTGGCATACACTCTAGCCCAACCGAGAAGAGGTTGGGGGGGGGGGGTGTCACCACTCGTAGCGGGGGCTCCAGCTCCCATTGCGCAGCTCGACGCCCCGCGGCAGCACCGCGCCCGCGTGCCACTGCACCTCGGTCGGCGCGTCGGGGTGCTGGCTCCGCTGGCGCTGCGACAGCTCGCCGCGCATGTTGACCTCCGGCGCGGCCGGCCCCTCCGTGAACTTGAGCCAGCAGTCGCCGAAGGAGTGCTTGTGGATGTCGGGCTCCCAGCACCCACCCTCCGCCGCACACCACACAAACGCGTTGCAGGGCAGCTCATCCAGGTGCCCTGGGAATGCGAAAAAGCGCAGGAGGTGTGTCACGGCAGTGGCATCATCAGTGCGGAGTATGGTGCGCAGCGCTGCGCAGTCGTCATGGCCGCTCGTGCACGCTTTGCAGAGCCCCCGCCCCGGACATTTGAGGAGCCTCTCCTCCTCAATCTTTCCCCCCAAACAAAATCCACATCACCACCAGCACACACCCGACTGCGGCACGGGCTCGTGGGTGAGGCAGGCGTGGGCGCACGCCTCCACGCTGGGCTGCGTGTGGCCGATGCCCCAGCGCACGGCCATGCCGTCGTAGTCGGCGCGCCGCTCGATGTGCACGCGCATGGACGCCGTCACCGCCGCCGGCCCCAGCTCGGCGCGCGCCTCGCGCCACCAGCGCGCGACGGGGGAGGCGAGCAGGCAGGACTCCTGCACGTTGGCATACTGGTCGGTGGCGGGGGAGCCGCATACCCGCGCCTCATGGACCAGCTGCAGGGCTGCAGCGGCACCTATGGGGACATGCTGGGCTGATCCTGGATGGGGGGAGGCGGCAAGAGTGTCGATGTCGGGACCAGGCTGTCAAATGGATACTTTGCGCAGACTGGCGGGGCTCAGTCTCCACCGCATGGGGGGTGGTGGAGGGCGCCAAGGTGCCTGGTCTTCACCTGCATCCCAAGGTCTGAAGACCACGACGAGTATGGCCAAGAGGGCCAGCAGGAGGATGCCAGCGGCGCCAGACCTCTGGCGCGAGCTGTTCAGCTTGATGGCTGCCATGCGATGGGGTTACGGTGTACCACAGGGCCGGGGGAAGTGGTTCGAGTCGAGGCCTGAATTCGAGCACCAGCTGACAATGGGTCCCTGACGTATGTCATCACATGCTTCGGATGTAAAATTCCAGCTGAGAAAGCTGCGATACATGTCGCGCAGATGCTCTGAGCGTGTCATACTCAGGTGTTCCCGTGCCAGCTGTGGTTTCCGTGCGCGCCAATATTTCCACCGGCACATCCGCGCTCGCTTTCCTCATGCAACACATGTAGCATCACATGTTAATTCACTGTAATGCCGAATGCTGTCTCTGAGTAAAGGAGTGATTACAGGGCCTGGAGGTCGATCCAGACGGAGCTAGGCAGGATGAAATTGGGTGCACCATGAGCATCGATAGGCCGTCATGAAGAGCTTTCTCGCTGGGGGGCACCCAATCTCTGTTTCTCTGTGGGGGGCAGAGACTGCCCCTCAGCTCTTGGACCTGCCTCTCCAGAGGGTACACCGTTGGACTTGTCAGCAGCACCGTTCTGCAGCATCGGCCCCGCCAAAGCGCATTCTTCGGGCAACGGGGCCGCCGCACCCTCCGGCTCTGGCGGTGGCCCCTCAGAGGGTGCGGGGGCCCCCCCCCGCCACATCAGTAGAAACGCCAGTCGTCGCCGGCTCACACGATGTGGCAGGGGCCTGGCCATCCCGTGCCGCCGCATCAGCCGGCGCGGCGGCTCCGGCGCCGGTCGCTGCTGGGGCGGCAGCCTCGCCGCCCGGCGTCCCTGGCAGGGCAGCCCCGGCGCCCGCGCCGCCGTGCCGCGCCTTCCTGGGCGGCACCCCCGCCCCGATGCCGACGTCGGGCCACACCGGGGTCGCGCCCTCGCCCGCCCCCCGTCCCGCCGCGCGCACGAAGCTGGCCAGCTGGCGCAGCGTCAGCGCGTCCAGCGCCGCCAGGTCAAAACCGATGCCGTCGGCGGGCTGCAGGCCCGGGCAGCGGTGCAGCACCAGTCCCAGCGCGGCCTCGAATCCGGGCTGGGACAGCGTGCCCAGCGCGTCGCACAGCGCCTCCTTCTCCGCGCGGGGCATGGTGGGGCAGGCCGCCGCCGCCGCGCTCTTGGCGTCGGCGATCGCGGCCGCTGCCGCGTCCAGCCGCCGCAGCAGCGCCGCCTCGGCCGCCGGGCCGGCCCCGCCGCCAAGGGCGGCGGGGGCCGGGCCCAGCAGCTCACGCCGCGCGGCCTCCTCCTCGCGTCGCGACGCGGCCTCCGCGTCCGCAATGCGCGGGACCACGTACGCCACGTACTTTTCGTCAAACCGCTCCTACAGGAGGATAGATGGAGGATAGGGTGGTCGTGGTGGATTGAAACAACGGCCGGGCAGGCGCATGATTCTGGCCTGCCGCATCGCCCAGACCCCTGCCAGGCCCAATCTCTTCAGCGTCACCAGGCCCCTCTCGGGTACACCCCCCACCACAACCACCTCCCCTGCCCTCGGGCTGCCCATGCTCAACCCAGGGACACGTCTCCCAATTCATAACCCCCACCCACCCACCAGCAGAGTATCGGCCATGACGTGGACGTCCGACCCCGGCGGATTGTAGGCCCGCGCGTTGTTGAACACCAGGCGCACGTCCGCCACAAAGGCGTCGGGGTGCGCGTAGGCGCCGCCCTCCAGGCTGGCGCGCACCGCGCCAAAGTCCATGGGCCGCGCGATGCGATCCCGGTAGTCGCGGTACACGGCCACGTCGACGGGCGCGAGGAAGGGCCAGCACCACTTGTGGGCGGTGACGCCGGCCAGCACCTTCTTGCAGTGGGTGGACACGATGTCGCGCATGCGCCGGGAGGCGGCCGCCTCCAGCGCGGTGCGGCGCCCGGGGGGGAGGGCCGAGGCCGGGGGGAGGGGGATCTGGGGGTCGCCCCGCAGGCGCAGGGCCTCCCACGCCACGGCCTCAACCTCCTGCGCCACGTCCTCCACCCGGCGTCGCACGTCCCAGCACCGCCTCAGGTGCTCCGCCTCGGCATGCTGCGCCCGGCGACGCTTGCGGGCCTCCTCCCGCTCCGCTTGGACGTGGCGTGGCACAGCATCGGCCCGGGGCTCGGTGGTGGCCGACTCAGCCATGGCCATGGCCGCAGGGGAGGTATCTCTACCTCTTGGGGTCTTTCTGGTGACAACTTAGGCTCCAAACTTCGGAGCGGTGATGAACAAGAGGCCGGACGGGGGACTCCGTACCTTCGATTGAGCAGGGCTGGGTCTCGCACCTTCCCGTTTTCGAATGCAGTGGAAGGTTTGAGCTCCAAACAGATTTCAAAGTCCAGGTGCAGCCCTGCCGTTGCCTCTGTCAGCAACCGCACCAGTAGAATCACTCCGCAACTCTATGTCGCGCCCTGGCGGGGGCAGCAGGGACGTCGCGCCTCAGGCCTGGGGCTCGACCTCATGCGGGGAAGCGTTTGCCCCAATAGGGCCCCAGAATGGTCAGGTTCTACCTTTTGTGCAATTAAAAGGTGCTCGAAGCGCTCCCTATGCGTTGCGAGACCAGGTGAAGCTCCACTCGTTGCCGTCGGCGCGCTCTGCGTCCACCCATGCCCCGGCATCTCCACACATGCCGCGCATCGGCCAGGGCGAGATCCGAGGCTTGATTTTCTGTCGCAAGCCTCCTAGTGCTGCTTTGAATTGCTCCTAGAGAGTCGTTTCGGCCATGCCTAAGAAAGGTGGGCTGCTGGCTTACGGAAGGGCGCTCAGCACCCTGCCGCCCCTGTGCATCCGACCTGCACTTGCTAACTCGCCCGCCATGCCGTGCACAGATGCCAAGGAGTCGGGGGAGGAGCTGCTGCTGCAGTTCGTGCAAGAGGCCCTGGTCCTGAAGTCCAGTGGAGGGCGCACCGGCCTCTATGACCAGTGAGTTGCGCAGGCCCCATGCCCATGCTCGAGCGTGATGAGCCAGCACGCGGCGGATTCCCTGGTCACCTCCCTTCTCCAACCGCGCCCCCCGCCCCCCCCCCCGCAGGCTGGTGACGGAGGTGCGGCGCCTGAAGCTGGCGGCGGGGGCCGGCGATCCCGACGCCGGCGTTGCGCTGCTGGGCGTGCTGCGCCCGCTGACCGGCAGCGTCTCCTGCGTCAGCACCTCGGCGCACGAGGCGCTGCTGCGCGAGGCGCTGGACCTGCCGCTCTGGCGCGTCGCGCCCGAGGTTCGCGCCGCGGCGCTGGACCTGGTGCTGCACCTGGCGGCGGCCGTGGGCGCGGCAGTGCAGCCCTGCCTGCAGACGCTGGTGCACGGACTCCTGCCGCCGCCGGGTCCCCCCGCGCCAGACACCCTGGGCCAGGCCTGGGCCCCTGCGCCGGGGTCCCTCCAGATCCAGGACGAGGTCATCGAGACGCTGGGCAAGGTGGGGTGGGTGGATGGGATGGGTGGCCAGTTCTGGGGGAGGGGCCTGCCGGCGTGGTGTCTTTGGGGCCCAAGTCGGAAGGGTTTGAGTGAAGCTTGGAATACCAGGGGAGGGTGCCTGCCGTGGGGTGCGCCGCCTGCCCAGAACCAGGGCCCCCCCATCATAATTACGACCAAGGAAACTTGGCATACCTGTGCGGCACCGCACTGCTGCCTCTTCCACCCAGCCTGACTCATCCCCAACCCCCCCTCCCCACCAGGTGCTGGTGCTCGTCCCCACGGCGGCCCCCCGTGTCCTCCCTCTCCTCACCGAGGGCTTCCCCCACGTCCTGCGAGACCGCGCCGTGCACTGCCTCTACGTCCGCGCCCTCCTGCGCATCAGCGAGGGCCCCGCCGGAGGGTTGGTGCGCGAGGCGCTGCTGGCCGCAGTGGTCCAGCATCTTCTGTCCCTGGACGTCGAGATACGGTGTGCGGGCGGGGCGATGTCGTGCGCATGGGTGGGGGCGAGGGTGGTGCCATGGCACGGCGGCTGCTCGTCGGGGGCTCATCTGCATCTCCGCGCCACAGGGTGCATCTCCGCTCCCCGCTGCCCTTGAGCACGTCGCGGAGGCGCTCTGCCCCCTGGAGCAGCCTCGCATGGTTTGCCCTGCTCCGCACTCATCACCCAACCCCCTGCCCTGCCCCTTCCAGATGGGAGGACATCGTGGATGTGATGACGGAGGAGGCACGAGAGGAGGAGGGCGGCGGCGTGTCAGAGGAGGAGGTGGACATGTTTGAGCTGGAAGGTGGGAGATTGGTTGGGGGCGGCGCGTCGGCCTGGCATGCTGCCTCTCCAGAGGTTGCCTGTGCATTCCTGGTATGGGCTCCAGAGGTAAATGCCTCGCCCACGCCGTCCCACCCTGCTCCCGCTCAGGCATGACCGCCCAAGAGGCCGAGATGGGGGGCAGGAACGCCCTCCCAGGGTCGAGGGGCGGCTGGGAAGGCGGCGCCGCCCTCGCCCCTGGCCTGAGGCGCCAGGTGTGTAGTGTGATGGTGGTGTTGCAGAGGACTGTGTGGAAGGCAGGGGAGTTGGCATGGCATTCCCATGCCCTCTTTCTAGACTTGCCTGGATGCCCCATGATTAAGTGCCCCTCGCACTCACCACTCACCCGTCCTGCGATTTGGGGTCAGTGAACAGGGGTTGTCCATGCCTCCGCCAATCGTCCCCCACATCTCACCACCGACCACCCTCACCCGACCCAGGACTCGAGCGCGTCGGCACGGCGCCTGACCTCAAACGGGCAGCCGCTGCGCGCCGTGAACGAGATGGCGGACAAGCTGGACTCGTTGATGGAGCTGGTGCTAGAACACCTAGCCGCGCGCGCGGCCAGCGGCGGCCTCCCTGCCGCATTCCGCACGCTGCTCGCCGTGTTCGAGCGCCGCATCCTCCACGCCCACCGCTCCAAGTTCGTGCAGTTCGTGGTGTTCGCCGCGGCGGCGCGCGACGCGCGCGCCTCGGGCGGCGCCGCGGGGCAGCTGCTGGACTCCCTGCTGGGCACGCTGGGCGATGAGGGCGCTGCAGGCATCACCCGCACCGCAGCCGCGGCCTACACCGCCTCCTTCCTCGCCAGGCGCGCTGGTGGTCTGAGGGGAATTGTGATACATGACAGACTACCCTTGGCCAAGCGCTTTGGCGGGGGGAGTGGATGCCGCAAACTTGCGGCGGCGAGCGCTGCAGGGGAGTTTGAAATGGCACTGCATACATGCGACCTGGCCTCACTCTGGCATCGCACGGGCTGCCCTTGGCCCTCCCCACGTGCATGGCAACACCCCAGAATCAGCCAGCCAACCAAGGATACTACTCCTCCCCTCCCCTGCGCAGGGCGCGCTTCCTGCCCGAGTCACAGGTGGTGGCGGCGCTGACGCGCATGCTGGCTTGGGCGCAGCAGTACGCCGCCTCCAGCAGGCATGCCGGCCTCCCCCGCATCCCCTCCGGCAGCGTCTTCCAGGGTGGGTGCGAGGCGTGTGGTTTTTTAGGGTAGGTGGGGACTGGGGGCCGTTTCAGTGCTGGCATCCTGCTAGTACTGGGAGCACCCGAAAGACCAAGAGGGACACGGATCTCGCAGATACTATACTGCTACTCGTTTGTGACTGCGCTCGATGGGCCTGGCGTCCTGAGCGGCGGTTGTTTGATGGTGTGCAAGATGCATCGATGCATGCTGCCATCCGTCCTCATCACCCCCCCCCCCCTCCCGCACCCCCTCCTTCCTCGCCCTCGCAGCGGCCGACGCGGCGGAGGTGACGCACGCCGCCTTCCACGCCGCGGTGCAGGGCGCTCTGTACGTGCTGTGCTACCACCTGGACGTGCTGGTGGGCAGCTTCCGCGCGGCCGCCCCCGCGCTGGGGGCCGCGCTGCGCCTGAACCCCGGCGCCCCCGCCGCCTCCCCGGGCCCCGCCCCCGCCTCGGACCCCGGCGAACAGCTGGCCTGGGTGCTGGACGCAGCGCTGCCGGCGCTGCTGGCGCACCCGCTGGACCCGCTCTCCTCCTGCGCGCGGTCGGTGAGCGCCGAGTTCGGGCGCCAGGCGCGGCGGCTGCGCCTCCGAGCCCTGGCTGCCGCGGTGTCGGCCTGGGACGCGCGCGCCGCCGCCGCGCGTCTCGTACACCGTCCCCTGGAGGTCTTCTTCCCCTTCGACCCCTACCTCCTGGCGCGCTCGGCGCAGCTCCTGGACCTGGACTCCACCTTCCTGGCCTGGCGCCGGGGACAGGGTGCCGACCGGGTGGCGGGCGACTCGGGGGACGAGGAGGGCGTGGAGGATCAGGTGTGGTGGTGGCGTGTGTGTGGGGGTTGGGTGTCTGGGGAATGCACTGCTGTTGGTTATGGATAAAGGATGCAGCTCTGGGGGGTGATCATCAAGGAATGAGGACACCTGTGCACTTGTGCCTGGTGGGTACGCCCTGTGGGCCCGATGCAGGGATCGGGCCCCATGCGGTGGGTGGAGAGGGCGTGGGCGCCGGCTGACAAACCCTTCAACATTGAAGAGCTCTTCCTGCGCCCGACCAAAAGACAAGCCACCCGCTTTCCTGATCCTCACACCCTCCAGGAGATCGACTCCGACGCCTGCACCAGCGACTCTGGGTCGGAGTCGGAGTCGGACTCCGACTCCTCGTCCACCTCGGACGCCTCCTCGTCCGACAGCGGCGCGGATGAGGATGACCCCAAACGCACCCGCTTCGGCTCCCTGCCCTTGTCCTCCGGCGCGTCCGGGGAGCAGCGGTGGGAGCCCATAAAGTTTGTGCGGCGGCCTCGGGCCGGCCCGCCAGCTCAGCACCCCAGCAACCTGCCCGCCGCTTCCCCCGTCCTCTCCGGCGCCATGCTGGGGTCCAGCGCGGAAGCGGCGCCCGGCGCGTTTGTCGCCGGCGCGTCCATGAGCAGCGACGGCGGGTTCGGGTCCCTGCCGGCCACCGAGCGCGGCGCAGCCTGGGCGGCCCTGCGCTGGCCCAGGGATGGGCCGGTGCCCATGTCCTGCACCCCGGGCACCTGACGCTGAAAACTTGAGGGTCAGGTGGCAAGTGGCCTGCCGCCGGTCAAAGTGAGCCCCGCAGCCATGTAACAATATGGCACAGACATTTGGTCAACGCCATCGAAATGTCACGGTGGGGGGTGGTACTTGACGCTGTGGCTCCTGGCCTGGAGCTCATGCGCCCCTTGGTTGCGGCCACGCGCAGACCGCGCGTGGCAGTATCCCGGTCGAACTTCGGATCGCACGGATGACATTTAGTTTCCAGATCCAACGAGTTCAGTCTTTCATTTTGTTCGTTCTTTCGACATGTAAATCCTATGCGTTAGATTGCGTGGGTGTCCCCGCCCCAGGCGCCAGCTATGAGGGAGGCATGGGAGAGGTGGGGCATCGACAGAATGCATGCTCAACCCTCGTTTCAAACTTTAGGACCCAAGCGGCATCGATGCGGGCGCACATCCATTACAAATTGAAATAGTTGTATGGAGCTTCCATCACCAGACCGATCGCGAGGAGCGTGTCAGCTCTGCCGCGACAGCTCCTTCACGACACCCACCTGTCTCCTTTCCCATGGCGCA
This sequence comes from Auxenochlorella protothecoides, assembly GCF_000733215.1. NCBI lineage: Eukaryota > Viridiplantae > Chlorophyta > Trebouxiophyceae > Chlorellales > Chlorellaceae > Auxenochlorella > Auxenochlorella protothecoides. Next base: position 616,269 of record NW_011934213.1, read on the forward strand.
CAGGCATTGCAGACATGCACAGGGAGGGAAATGGGCAATACCCAATATTACAAGACACCATTATAAAACCCAGGGTGGATCCTACTTGTCTCGCAGTACGGGAGTGGGATGAGTCCGCAGAATCTGACCAGCTCCCGAAAATGTGCGAACCATCACGTAGCCCGCGGGCGCGCACCGTTGTCTTAATACGAGCACGAACTCTGAGTGTCACAGCCACAAGCACGCCATAGATTCATTGGATATTTCGCACCAAAATGCTCGGTCTACGAGGGCCTCTCGCCCTCTTGATCCCTGCTGTTCTCCTGGGCCTGCTCTTCCTGCCCGGGCAGGGTCCTGAACCCGCAGCGAATCCCCCCCCGGTGCACATCGATCTTCGCAGGGAGAAAGAGGCGATCCAGTCCCTTTCCGATGCGATCCGCTGCCCCACGGTGGGGAGCGAGACCGCCTCCAACCACATTTCCAATCCCGGACCCTTCCAGCGGTTGCACGAGACTCTCGAGACCCACTACCCCGCCCTGTGGCGCACGCTGACGGTGGAGAAGGTACATGGAGGCTGAACAGGTTGTAGTCCTGGACAAGGTGGCGCAAGGCATGCAGGGTTTGGTGGGATGGGATGAAGGGGTCTGGAGGGTCTGGGGACGGCCTCGATGCTTGGCTCGGGGGGGTGGCGCCTTGGGATGCTGGACTGGTGCAGCGAGTGTCCCAGGCACACTGCAGTTGGACGAGAGCTGCCAAGCGCCCAACCCCCGCCCCCTTGATCGTTCATGAGACCGCCATGCACAGGGTGCGACATACCCCCTTCCCACGCTCGCTCACTGCTGCCATGCGTCCCACACCCTCCCCACCTCCCTCCCCACCACCCCAGGTCAGCACCTACTCCCTGCTCTTCACCTGGCCCGGGTCCGACCCTTCCCTTCGCCCCGTCATGCTGTACAGCCATCAGGACGTCGTCCCCGCCCCCCCCACCAACTGGACCCACCCCCCCTTCTCCGGCGCGGTCGAGGGCGGCTTCGTCTGGGGCCGCGGCACCCTGGACACCAAGGGGTCCCTGGTCGCGATCCTGGAGGCGCTGGAGCAGCTGCGTGGGAGCGGCTGGCGCCCGCTGCGCACCGTGCTGTTCGTGGCAGGGCACGACGAGGAGGTGGGCGGCGGCGAGGGCGCCGGCCGCGTGGCGGCGCTGCTGGCCGCGCGCCATGGCGCCCTGGAGCTGCTGCTGGACGAGGGCGGATTCGTGCTGGGGGACGGGCTGGGCGCGGGCGCCGGCGCCCTGCTGCCGCCGCTGCGCGTCGCGGTGCTGGGCCTGGCGGAGAAGGGCACCGCCACCTGGGACCTGGGGGTGGAGGGCCGGGGCGGGCACAGCAGCCTGGCGCCGCCCGCGGGGACGACCACCACGGCCCTCACCGCGCGCCTGGTGGCCGCGTTGGACGCGCAGCGGCTGCCCAGCCGGCTGCAGTCGCCCACGCTGGACTTCTTGAAGGCCCTGGCCCCCTACGCCAAGGCCCGGCCGCTGGGCCTGCTGCTCAGCCACGCCGGCCACCCGGTGCGCAGGGGTTCTGCGAGCGTCTGCGGGGCTTGGCTGTCGGTTTTTCTTGCCCGGGTGGGGGACACGTCCCCCCACCCACCTGCTCCCACGACCCACCGCCTCACAGGTCCTGTCGCCCCTGCTGGCCCGCCTGATGTCCGGGAGCACGGTGCTGAACTCCATGGTACAGACCGTGAGGGGCGTGGTGGGTGTTGTGACCGGGGGCCTGGCGCACAACGTGCTCCCCACCCACGGCAACGTCACCGTCAACTTCCGCACCCTGCAAGGTGTGCCAGCGGGGGGAAGGGGGGGGGGAGGGAGGGTTACAGGGGAGTGCAAAGCTGCAAGTGGGAGGTTTGATGTTCTCTGCTGCCCACCGCGGCCGTCCCTTCCCTGCCAACATTCTGCCCTAGAAGTCATGCTCCATCCCAATCTCATCGACCACCCACCCCATCCCGCCCACCTCCATCCCTCCAGGGGACGGCGAGGCGGAGGTCGCCGCCTACCTGGACCAGGTGTCCCGCCCCCTGGGCAAGCACGTGACCAGGACGCAGCGTCCCGGCACACGGGCGCCCTCCCAGGTGACCCCGGCGCACGGCCCCCGCTTCGACCTGGTGCGGCGCGCGGTGCTGGAGACGCTGGCGGCCCCGCGCGGCGCTGGGGACGCGGAGGCGGAGGCGTCGCCCCCGCTGCCGCTCATTGTGGTGCCATATCTCGTGTCCGGTGCCACCGACAGCCGCCACTTCCAGGGGCTGGCGGCGGGGAGGACTTTCCGCTTCGAGCCCTTTGCGCTGGACAACTCGGACGTCCCCCGCATCCACGGCGTGGATGAGCGCATAGCCATTCCTACTTTCCTGGACGGCATCCGCTTCTACACCCGCTTCATCCAGCTGTCGGCGGGGGAGGAGGGCCGTGCAATGTGACTCCGGGTGCCGCGGGGAGAGCGGCCGCTGTAGGTTGCGCACGGCTTCTGCCCCCCCGGGCTGAACAGGCAGCCGCACAGTGTGGGTGCGACACTGTGCACACAATCCCCTCTTCCTATCGCTCTACCATCCCTTCACCCCAAATTGCCCTCAATCCAAAGTACTCAGAAACCAAAAATTTCATCATGCCATGCCATAAAATTTTGTGAGGCAGCAAGATGCAATCAGCAAGAGGGATACTTTCGTCAAGTGCTGACAGAAATGTGCAAGGACACTCGACAGAGGAAGATCTATGGATTCAGGGATGCACAAGGAAGCATTGGGAGCAGTTGGAGGAGGATGGCACAGCCTGGCTCATGGGGGGCCGCACCCTTGCAATGAATTCTCAAGACCTCGTCTCGGCCCGCGCACATTCCGCTTAGGATGCTGCCTCCTCATCTTGGCCACCAGCTTTAGCTCTAGACTCATCGGTCGGTGCTTTGGTTGGAGCTGCGTCGTCTGACTGCAGGACTTCGCTGGTACCTGAGGTTTCGGAGCTGACAAGCCCCCCCGTAACCTCCTTTGCAAGTTCTCGCAGCTCGCTGGAGTCAAATTTGGGGAGTTGATCCGACATTGGAGAACGAATGCGTGTGATTGGGGCCAGATCCGAATTATTGGTGCTGGGGAGTGGGTTAACCAGGCGAGTTACGCTCCAGGAGTCCCAGATTGGCCAACCCGGGACAATACTAATCGCTCACTCAGGTGCCACTCAAGCCAAATACCATGTTTCAGCAAGATGTGCAAATGCGAAAAATTGTCTGATGGGGATCCGAGAGGCCCCCGTGCGGCGGGGGCCATTGGCGCCCCTTCGGGAGACCCCGTCGTGGCCAGTAGGGATACGAACGCATCGCAAGAGGCATTTTTGATTTGTTAATACCATATGAATCTAAGAGTATCGAATACAGAGCGATAGAACGCCGTCACCACACATCGGTCGTGCCCGGGTGGCTCCTGGTGGCCCAGGGGCCTCCCCCATCCTTAGCTCTTAAAGGGGCCAGATACCCCCCTTCTCATGCACTGCCCTTCTGGATGCTGGTCCAGTCGTTTACTTACATGGGATCCACACCAGGTGCAAAGTCATCTTGTCCCTCATTTGCTTGCTGAAACAGTTCGCCGCCTCTTGCCGCCTCCCCTCTCAAGGTGGGAGCGGATGCGGCGTGCTTTGCACCTGACGTGCCGCTCGTAGGGAATGGTCTCAGCCGACCAAGCGGGCAGTACAGGCAGATCAGCTTCGACAAGGTACTTGCAGAGTGCATCGCGCTCCTCCTGCGCCCCCTTCTCCAAGACTAGAAGAATCCGTGCCGACAGCCGGGTGTATTTCTCGTCGACCTCTGGATCGCTCTCAGGTGAAGGCGCCGGGTTGTCCGGGATGCTCAGCAGTGGTGGAACATTGCTGCTACTGTCCACAGGGCGTGGGCTAGTGGCACTGTACAGTCCTTCAGTGTCAGGCTCCTTGGACGTTGTGACCTGGTCGGGGGTGATCCCAAGTGACGGGTCTGCCACTGGCACCGGCTCCTTGCCGCGCCTCCTGCTGGTGCCGGCCTTGGATGCCACGGTGTTGCCTGTGTCAGTGCGTGGATGGTTGGTTGCTTCAATGGCTTGTTGTGGGTGGGTAGCATCGGAATGACCGTTGGGCATGGGGATGCAAGCTCGGATGGCATTCTGCTGGCACAGCAACACCATGCACATCTCGCAGCTCACCCCTCTTTGCTGCAGCCGGCTTGTCCTCCTGCACAGGTGCCAACATGCGGTCGAGACCACCTTCAAAGAAAACCAGCTTGGAGCCCAGAAACACTGGAGGTGGTGGTCGGCAAGTTCAATCAGCCCCTCGTTTTCATGCTGGACGACGGTATAGTCTGAACGCCGAGCCTGGACCGCCTTCATCAGGCTTGTGGCTGCGTCTGGGTCCAGCATCCTTGGATTGGACTTCTTGGACCGGTGAATGTCCTGCGATGGAGAGCGCATACATGTGGGACTACAGTGGGGCACCAAGGTGCAGGTGATTGCCACCAAGGTGCAGGTGATTGGCACCGAGCGACCCTGCCTTGCAGCTCACGCGATCTCCTTGTTGGTGATCGAGCAATCCCTTTGGTGCAGATTTGGGTGGTGTTGCTGGAAGGCCAAGTGGTCGGTCACAGTGGTGTAGACGGCCAAACTTATCCCTGCCTTGCGCAGCTTCTCGCACTGAGGCAACGATGCTGGGATTGCGAAAGGCCGGGTTGATGGCCAGCAGAGCCTCCACGAGGTCAACAGCCCGCTGGGACAGGCGCAGACAGTGGAAAGTGGCGTCACTGTGGCGCGAATGCCCAATGTCTGGGTAGAAGACAATGCTCTTCTTGGAGTCTTGCCTCAGCTGCTTCATTGTAAATGTATGCTGGCAGCCGGTCTTCTCAGAGCGGCGGCGCAACTGGCTCGTCCGCACCTCGCGCTGGCTGGCGACGCCCTTTTCGTCAGCTACTTTGGCTTTATGGGACCAGGGGCGCACCTGTATTACTTGACTGACAACCAGTGCTGTGTATATTACGAAGAGCTGGGACTGGGTGCAGCGGAAAGGGACAGGCTGCATACTCATCACACGAGGCCATCCGATAGAGAGTTACGCTCTAGAAGTCCCAGATCGCGCGGGATATGAATTAGTAAGAACCCGACGACAGATCGCCGACCCCCCTCCCCCAAACTGTTTGTTCACATCTAAAAATCTCAAATCAGTTGCAAACAATGCGCACTGTGCCCCCGCTACTCGAACCCTCGGAGGGCCCTTTCACCACGGCCGACATAGTGGCCGCCAAGGCCACAGTCCACGGTACCTACTACAATGAGCCCTTGACGCAGGCAACCATTCCTACGGAGCGCTTGTATGACTTCCTGCACGGCGAGGGCCGCATGTTCCTAACGTCCTTCCATCGGAAGGCCCACCCCGCAACCCAGGTACAATTCGAATCACCTCCAACGGAAGGCCCGTGTGATGAGCATGCAGCCCGTCCCTTTCCCGCTGCACTCACTCCTGGCGCTTCATATCACACACATGACTGGTTGTCAGTCGAGTACCACAGGTGCAACCGTGGTCCGGGCACACCTGAGTGGGTAGAGAATGACAGAGCCAGCCAGCGGGAGGGGCAGACGGGCCAGACGAGCCTCCGCACCAAGAAGACCGGCTGCCAGCAAAAATTTACGATCAAGCAGCTGAGGCAAGACTCCAAGAAGAGCATTGTCTTCTACCCTGACATCGGGCATTTGGGCCACAGCTAGAACACTACCCAGTGTTTGCGTCTGTCCCAGTGGGCTGTTGACCTCGTGGAGTCGCTGCTGGACATCAACCCGGTCTTTTGCAACCCCAGCATCGTTGCCTGTGCATACAGTGTCATTCTCTGGGGCCTGTGTCACGACACCCCTGTCGCTCCAAATGTACCAACCTCCTCGCGCAAGCCCCTCTTCCTGCAGGTGCCCGACCCATAAGACAGCGAGCACAGAGGTGCTCCTGTCGCGGGTCGCTTGGATCGTGCCCACCTTGCGACAGGGCCTGTCCTGGCACAGGGACAGGAAGCCATTTTGAAAGCTGCGCCACCAGGCCTACGTCGCCAGGGAGCGGGCCATCAACCGGCTGACAGAGCAGTTCCGCCCCCCCCCTGGAATGACCACTATCGTGGGCGTGGGCAACTGGTCGGCCCAGGACCGGGGGGGCATCATGCGGGGGGCTCCGTCGGGGCCCTGGATACGCTTCTTGCGGCGGGTGTGCAGGGTGGTGGTGGTTGACGAGCACAGGTCATCAAAGCTGTGCTGCGCCTGTCACACCACCCTGCACGCCCACCGGCACAAGCGGGTCTGCAATGGCGTGGAGACGTGGACGGAACTGTGGGACACGAAGCGGTGTGTCAACACGGCATGCAAGGTCAACGTTGTCAACCGCGACGTGAATAGAGCGGTGAACATCCTGATGCTGACCAAGTGCTTTATTGAGAATGCACCTCGTCCCACAGCTTTAGGTGGACCCCTGCTTCCCCTTCCATTCCCCTCGCCCCCTACCCCCCTGGTTCGCCGATTGAGGCAACCACCTGCGCCAGCGACATCCCGTCCTCGGGAATAAGCTGCTAGCAACCGGCGCAAGCCCGGTAGAGGGGGGAAGGGTATTCCGTGCTTTCCCGGGTGCCCCGTGCCCACATGGCCCCCCGAGGAGACAACTCTGGTACTCGTCGCAAATGCGGACGGTGTTACAAGTCATTAGGCAGGGAAGCATTGTGAAAGGGGGAAGGGAATTCGCCGCAAGTTGAGATGCAGGGCTTGGACGTGGCTTGGACGTGGTTGGCGGGTGTCCTGCCAGGATCTCAAGGGCATTGCCTGTGCCACTCTGTCCACAAAAAAGGGAAGAGGGCACTTCAGGGAGCCTCGAGCTCAAGCTCTATGACACCATTGCCCCCAAATGGAGCATCAAGTTCTGACCAGAAAGAGCAGCCTGAGGCCGGAGTTCCACCAGCGAAGGGCACCCAGGTCAGGATGGTCTTATTGCAGTGCATGGGAGGAATGCTGGGGTGATGGTGCTGATGAGGAAGCGTAGAGGCGTGTCAAAATATCATGTGGCTTGCATCCTGCCGGGCCGAAAGCTTGTTCAGGCCGCAGTCTCGTCCTCCTCCCCCCCTTCTTTCTCTTCGCCGGCATGCGGGGGGCTCCGTCGGGGGCCCTGGATACGCTTCTTGCGGCGGGTGTGCAGGGTGGTGGTGGTTGACGAGCACAGGTCATCAAAGCTGTGCTGCGCCTGTCACACCACCCTGCACGCCCACCGGCACAAGCGGGTCTGCAATGGCGTGGAGACGTGGACGGAACTGTGGGACACGAAGCGGTGTGTCAACACGGCATGCAAGGTCAACGTTGTCAACCGCGACGTGAATAGAGCGGTGAACATCCTGATGCTGACCAAGTGCTTTATTGAGAATGCACCTCGTCCCACAGCTTTAGGTGGACCCCTGCTTCCCCTTCCATTCCCCTCGCCCCCTACCCCCCTGGTTCGCCGATTGAGGCAACCACCTGCGCCAGCGACATCCCGTCCTCGGGAATAAGCTGCTAGCAACCGGCGCAAGCCCGGTAGAGGGGGGAAGGGTATTCCGTGCTTTCCCGGGTGCCCCGTGCCCACATGGCCCCCCGAGGAGACAACTCTGGTACTCGTCGCAAATGCGGACGGTGTTACAAGTCATTAGGCAGGGAAGCATTGTGAAAGGGGGAAGGGAATTCGCCGCAAGTTGAGATGCAGGGCTTGGACGTGGCTTGGACGTGGTTGGCGGGTGTCCTGCCAGGATCTCAAGGGCATTGCCTGTGCCACTCTGTCCACAAAAAAGGGAAGAGGGCACTTCAGGGAGCCTCGAGCTCAAGCTCTATGACACCATTGCCCCCAAATGGAGCATCAAGTTCTGACCAGAAAGAGCAGCCTGAGGCCGGAGTTCCACCAGCGAAGGGCACCCAGGTCAGGATGGTCTTATTGCAGTGCATGGGAGGAATGCTGGGGTGATGGTGCTGATGAGGAAGCGTAGAGGCGTGTCAAAATATCATGTGGCTTGCATCCTGCCGGGCCGAAAGCTTGTTCAGGCCGCAGTCTCGTCCTCCTCCCCCCCTTCTTTCTCTTCGCCGGGATTGTCGTGTGAAGCTCCATCAACTTGATCCTCGGAAAGTGGTGAGGCGGACACCTCGGAGTCGTCACTGGCACTCTCGGGGCTAGCGCAGGAGATGTCCCGTGCCAACTCGCGAAGCTCCCCAGAGCTGAACCGTAGTAGTGTGTCTGTCATAATAGCTGCTTTAATGATTTTTAGTGGAGGATAATGTGGAAAGTACTCTAAGAATGAGTAGATTTTGTTGTGGGGGATATACGGCACGCGCTGGAAAGGTGCCATCCGGAACGGATCTAGATGGAAGCTACGCAGAGAGGATGGAGGCTCATTAGACAAACGCTTCGACTCCAGCTATGTTACAGCACCCACGTCCCTTGCATTTGTCATGGATGTGCGCGGTGTATAAGCTCTGGATCATCTCCTAAGACCACACAACCATCACTCCTCAGCACACAGAGGCTTGGCGATCCTCCCTTTGACTGGGCCCATCTGGGCCAGGGGAGCACCTTCCTCATCCAGCAGCGATCGCAGGTACCCGTAGTCGGGCAGGTCCTTGGGCTGCAGGTGCAGGCAGTGCTCCAACCAGTCCTCCAAGAAAGCAGGCACTCCACCTGTGGCGTTGGGACGGGTGTAGGGCATGGGCATTCCCAAGCAAGCAGCGTTCCGCTTCTGGTTGCCGTCCTCGAGCTAAATCCCGCATTAGGCAGTATTGGCCCAGACACGCACCCTCTTGCATGGCGTTCTCCAGCAGGGACTCCCTGTTCTCAGCCATGGCGGCAAGCTCCTCCCGGGTCCAGCCGTTGGGGCCGCTGGTCCGTTCGGAGAGCATGTCGGGCAGCCCAGCCCTACGCGCTGGTGGGGACAGGGTCAGGGAAGGGCGTAGGAAGTCTGGGCGCATGCGCTCGTACAGGAGCTCCCCAGTGTGCTGGTCTGTTTCCGGCTCCCTCACCACGGCAGCTTCCCCATCCAGAGGTAGAGGAGGGTGTAGGCCAGGCTTTCCATGTCATCCCGTGGCCCGAGTTCGTTCTCGTAAAGACTGGCTGTGCTGGCGTAGTCGGGCGTGCCTGGGCAGGGAGATAGGGGGGGTGCGGGCAAGGTGAAACCAAGTACACCATGCGGGAGGGTGATGAAGCTGACCATGCGAATGCCTGCATCTCCTCTGCATGCTCATTGCCAAAGGATGCAAAGGGTCGCTTCTGAGCAAACACCAACCCGTTCCTTGATAGTATTCCCTGGCAAGGAGTACTCTGGTGAACCTGCAAAGGTTGGGCGAGGTGGGTCCTGTCCTGCCTGCCACTGCTGTGCCATGCCGAGGTCTATCAGGCGAACAGCAGGCTCCAGGTCCGGGACCCAGCCATGAGGCATCACCAGGTTCTGTGGATCGGAAGATCAGGGGAAGGGTCGTCAAGGAGGATGAGCAGGCTGCATATTAGTATAGTCCAAAGGGGGTAACAACACACAAGGAAAATCGTAGCCTAGGTCACCCAGACATCAATCCTGACCGCACCGGATCCGTACCACCCTTTCTCACACACCAGACTACTGACCTCTGGTTTCACATCTCTGTGGAGGTATCCACGGCCATGCAGCCACTGCAGAGCATCCAGGGCATGACTTCCCAGGGCTTTGACTTGTGGTGCAGCGATCACCCGGCGGCGGCGCAGGTCGTGGAGCGACGGCCCCAGCAGCTCCATGGTCATCCTAATAAGGTTTTACTAGGAGGCAGGCTTGGGTAGTGGGAGCAGGCAGAGCACGTGCTTCCAGTACACTGAGCTGGATACCCGCATTCACACAGCTACAGACGCTGTCAGGGACTTACCAGGGAGCAGTCCCAGTCGGGGCAGAGTGAAGACCAAACTGGAAAGCACGTGGGATCCACTTGCAGTGCTGCTTGTGTGTGAGGGCGACGTACACGTTCCACTCCGTCAGGAATGTCTGCCTGCCGTGTGCCAGAGGGGACGTTCTCTTCATTTGGCTGTGTAATAGGGGGAATCCCACAGCACCAAATGAACTTCACCCCTGCATGAAGTCGACACGATCGCAGCCAGGCTCTCCCACCAAGATCAGGCCCTCCACATCACTCACCATGTGAAGTCCCCAACCTCCATTGCGTTGCCTATCTTCATTGCCACAATGTGCCCGCTGGAATGCTCGGCCCTGTAGACTGTCCCGAGACCTCCTTCGCCCAGCGAGGTTTTCACCTCCAGGACATAGTCCTGGATGGTCCAAGTGTGCCCTGACGAGGTCGCAGAGGAGATCTCCAGACGGAATTGTCTGCCCTGGACCTGTGATCAGAAGCGTGGGGTCGAGGGGACACTGATTGCTGGATGCGTTGGACCGAGGTTTGGTGCGGGTCCGCTGCACACAGGTTCATGGCTGCCCACCTGGGGCAAGGGACCTCTCGACGCCTTTGCGACCTCATGACATTCGAGTGACTGCGCATAGGGATGGAAATAGGAACGATTTTGATGCACGGATGACCAGCACGGGCATGCAAGCATAACGGCTGCCACAACCCCCCGTGCCAGTACTTTACCGGGCAGGGTGGGGTGAGAAATACGATGGGACTGACAAGACCGTCGGCATGAGCCATGGGGCCATGCTCGCTGTGTGGCGTCGTGCAGCCCGATGTAGGTGTGGCATGCCTCATGACTCCAGTACCGGTGACACATTTCGTCAACTGCGGCAGAGGTGAATCCAACTGGTGTGACGTCCTTGTGTACATGACATTGATCTACCCTTCAACACCTGCTGGTTTGTCCTTCCAAGGATTAGGGCCCACGTCGATGTCATTGGGCCGCGATTGCCATCTCGCACCTGAGAGTCTTGGTCTGGCGTACACGGCCTAGCCCTCTTCTTCGCGCACCCTATGCTCTCGGCCATTGCCAGACCTGGATTGCACCCGTAATGGATTATCTGATATCGCTGCAAGAACCAATCAAAACCGACCGAGGGGCACGCGGGGGCCACTTACTGCTGGGAACCACCCCTGCCGACGCAACTCTGCGAGCACATTTCCGGCGATCGCCACATTTGGTGCTGGTGCCTACAGAGGATGCGCGAGGCAGCATTAGGGAGAACCTCAGCTTACAAGAAAATTTTGGTATGATTGTGAGGATTTGAGAGGAGAAAGAATGTCTCTATCGACATCCTTTAGAGCACACCGAAATTGTTAACTTTCTCCATGATGCCGGGGTCAGTGTGACAATCGCCCCCAGGCGGTCTGACATTGCGACACCATGCATTCTTGCATCCATCGGTCATGCGAATGAGCATGGCAATGATACCCAGAGGCGCTCTGTATTATTCGGCTGTGATCGTGTATTGAGCTCACCATGGCCTCGATGTACCATACCACCAGTGCTGCGGGGAGTGCGTGCCAGCACGCACCCTCGAGGGACCCCATGCCGCAGCTGCGCACTTCTCGTGCCGATGAGCTGCATGCTATGCTTCGACAGTACAAAACTCGCTACACATGCATTGGTGAGTCTACCAGGTGGCTGAACTGACCGTCATGACCTTCCGAACGTTGCACTTCAGTGCATCCTTTCCGTCTGTCGACGACGCATACCAGAGCAGGAGATAGGCAAGATCCAGGCTGCTCAGCGTGCTGCCATGGAGGTGCGCAGAGTATGCTGTGAGGATCACAAAGAATGTTTGCACGATCAGGGTTCGATCAGGAGCCCTGTTCCTGCAAGCTGCTATTCCCCTGTTGTTTACTATTCCCAGGAGAATCAACAGCAAAAATCTCGTAAGGAGGCACTTGACAGCGCCATTCGTAAGGCACGGGAGGAGGCGGTGGCAGTCGACGCCGACGTTGCCCATGCCGAGCAAGAACTTGCGACTGTCAAGGCAAGTTTGTGAATGCCGTGCACGTGTTCACTGACCTCCTTCCCCCACAGCATGCTCTTTAGTCACCATGCACACAAATAACAAGAGGGCATAGGGGGTCCCCACAGGCATCCATGGCAGACCTGGTGATCAAGGGCCGAGGCTTGAAGCAGGCGATGGATGGCGTCGAGAGTGCTTCATACCACGCCAGGTGAGTGTTGCTCTGCCGATGCCCCGATCTCCTCTTCACCAAGGTCCAACCAGAAAGAGAGCGCCCCAATGCCAACAACAGGGAGGAGTTTCTGGCAGCTTGCCAAGCCATGGAGCAGGAGATCAGGTGGCCAAAGGGTGGGAGAAGCTGGGCTCCAAACCGTGCATGACAACACTAAGAGCTATGGCAGGTGGCCCCCAAACGCTCATACCTCCACCCCCTGCGCAGATCACTGCATGACAGCCACCCAGGGTACTGGCTGACATCCTGAGGGCCTGCTCGGGTTCCCATCAACCAGCTCTCAGCAAGGCTTTGGGTGTACACACTGGTCCACATCAACAGAAGAAGGCAATTGACTGCGTCCATGATGCAGGGGCATCAACCATGAAATCTGGCGTTGGGGAAGTTGTCCTTGGCCTGCTTCAGCGTGGGGTTGTCCGACTGCCAGTAGTTGATGAGGGATGTGAAGCTGTTCAGCACCTCGATCACTTGCCTGTAGCATATAGAGAAGGGTGAGAGAGTTGAGACACTGAGAACCAAATGAAATCAATAAGATAGGGGGAGTTAAGACTCGAGGAACCGGGGTGGCTGGCATGCTCCCCAGGCCGAGGACGGGCATGCCCGGTCTTGTCCTGCGCCATCTCGACACCCTTCCCGGAGAACGTCAATCTTTTAAGAGCAGCACTTCTTCATGCAGCACCCTTGTTCTCGACGACGAATTCATCACGCCACTCACTCCTCTGGAATCCAGCTACTCTCGCCCTCCAGCGTCTCCTTCATCAGGTCCCAGGCCTCCTCCTTGGGCCAGAAGAAGTAGGGCGTCACAGGGCTACGCTGGCCCTGCAGAGAGAGGGGTGAAATCCATGCTGCGCGATGCTTCATGTCAAGATGTCATTCAGGAGCCCAAGATGCACCAAAGAGGTTAACATGAAGCAGGTTCGGGCCCTTTGCAAAGTCATGCAGCCGATGTACATGCTACCCATTGGCCTCTTCACCCTCCCTGCCAAGCCCCCCCCCAGGCAGCGTACGCTGAACAACTGATCCACTGCGACGCCAATCTGCTTGTCCATCCACAGCACATTCAAGGCGAATCTGTTGGACCTCTTGCGGACCGGAGCTGACGTGAGGCCGTCCGACGGCACGGATGGAGGAGCGCTGAGGGTCTCCCTCTCTTCCGCGACATCCTGTGGTGCAGGGAGGGCAGGCATCGATTGCTGTGTCACGGAGAGGTGCACCCCAGTGCCACACCGCCAGGTCCCTCCGGCCCCATCACCTGCTGCTGCTCCTCCACCGCAAGGTCTGCAGCCTCCACCCCACTCCCAGCATCTGCCGGTGCGTCCTGGACCTACAGGGAAGCAGTGCTGGTATGTCAACAGGTGTTATGGAGGTTACGCCATTCTCTTCTCAGATCACAGCCTGTCGCGTGACCCTCTCCACGGCTAGCACACCTCAGCCGCTGCGCGGGCGACAAAGGTGCTCCGTCGAGACTGAGGACGCAGGCTGCATGCAGGCCGGCATACTGCTCGGGAAACCGGCTTGCTGTGGACTCGAGGACGCTGTGGTGGAAGGAGCATGCAGAAGTTGAGCCGCACCGTCACACTTTGCCGCTGCACTGCTCCTACGGAGCCCGCCATCCTTGCCTGGGTGGTGAATGCCGCTGAGCGAGATGAAAGCACTTGGAGCTGCATATTGACGTCCGCCTGCAGCTAATCCAAACACTGTATAATCCCGCCCCCGACTCCAGTGGGTATTGGACACTGCATATGGAGGAAAACAGCGCGCTTACCTCCAAAAGCCTCATCCACTTGGCGGGGAGGAAAGCGAGCGGGAGAACGATCCAAAGAAAGCCGAGGTAAAAGGACCATGCGCCTGGCAGGTATCACACAGCCAAAATGATTGCATGCGGGGCTCTCAGCTCCCATGCATTCACGACAAGACCACTGAGGCATGGGGCCGACCTGGCGCGGGCTGGGCTCGTGAGGGGCGCCCCATCGGCTCGGTGTGTACGGCCTCATGGAGCACATGACAGGCACCCACCTCGGTCCAGCCTTCAGTCGTCCAGCTCGCGCGATCGTACCGGATCCAAGGCCTTAAAAACACTGCAAATCTCAGCCCAGGTACTGTGAATCTTGATGAATCGTGTGCCATTCGGTGCTGACCGTGCAAGGCTCATGCAGGCTCAACCTTATGGCTCCATTGCAGGGCACGGAGGCGGACGGGGCCAGGCCCCGCCGTCATGCCGCCTCCATCGTGATGCTCCTTGGCATGCTTGCTCTCAGCTCCTGGCACCCCGTGACAGCACTGGCTTCTCCTCTGGACTTGATCGCTTCCTCGCCCGCCGGCCCGGGGCCCCTCATACCAGGTACTGCATGTGCTTGCCAGGCTGCTGCCATGGTGGCCCTCCAGGAGGCCACCATTTCTGTGATACTGCGGGAAGGAACTGAATGTCTGTCCAGCCACTGCATGCCCGCCTTGGCTGCTGGCCATGGTACTTCTGTGGAGCACCTGCAAGATGTGCCCGTGTTTGCTGTGCATGCTGGTCCGCGACCCCAAGGAGTCTCCTCCCTCTCCCGAACTGGTTGCCCCTCATTCCCCAAACTCAAACCCTCGAACCCCGTCTCCCCCCCTCCACCTGACCCAGGCTTCCTGGGGGACAGCACGCTGCGCGAGGGGGCCGTCTCCGCCTTCTTCCTCATCTTCCTCTCCGAGCTGGGCGACAAGACCTTCTTCCTGGCCCTGCTCCTGGCCCTGCAGCTCCCCCGGGGCCTGGTTTTTGCCGGCACCTGGGGCGCCCTGGCCATCATGACCCTGCTCTCCGTGGGCCTGGGCCGGGCCCTGCACGTCGCGCAGGTGGTGGTGCCCAGCCTGCCCGGCGGCATCCCGCTGGACGACGGGCTGGCGGTGGTGCTGCTGGCCGCCTTTGGCGTGCAGGCGCTGCTCAGCGTGCCGGATGCCGACGAGGCGGTGGAGGACGAGCGGGCGGGGGCGGAGGGCCTGGTGGGAGGGCTGCTGGCCAAGAGCGGCAACGGCATAGGTGGGGTTTTTGGGGGGGGGTTATGGGGTGCCTGGTTGAAGGGGAAGGAGGGGATAGGTGGGTGGGACCCTGTTGGTTGCCCCTGTTTGAAAGGAGGGGGGGGGGCGAGTGAGTGGATGTTGGTGCTCACAGGCAGAAGACACCCCGTGTGTATCGTGGATGGGGTTCTGATACAGAGGCGGCCCGCTCAGAGAGTCTCGCCGCGCTACACTGAGGGCCCACCAACCCCTCATCGCCTCCCCCGCCCCTGGTCCCTGTTCCCAACTCACAGGGGGCTCGCTGGGCCTGGTGGCGTCCTGCTTCGCGCTGGTATTTGCCGCAGAGTGGGGCGACAAGTCCTTCCTGGCCACCATCGCCCTTTCGGCGGCCTCCGATCCCCTGGGTGTGAGGGGTGTTGGGAGAGGCGGGCAGGCGGTCCCTCTGCAACACTGGTGGGCGAGAGTGTGCCGTCCCTAAACGCTCTGCCAGGTTCTGATGCGCTGCATCATAGGGAGGTCATGTTAAAGCACTATGTGCCAACTCCCCAATCGCCCCCCCCCCCCTGGCTGAATCGGGTCTT
The DNA here is from genome assembly GCF_000733215.1 of Auxenochlorella protothecoides. Taxonomy (NCBI): domain Eukaryota; kingdom Viridiplantae; phylum Chlorophyta; class Trebouxiophyceae; order Chlorellales; family Chlorellaceae; genus Auxenochlorella; species Auxenochlorella protothecoides. The sequence goes on from NW_011934213.1 coordinate 631,982, forward strand.
GCCTGGAATCGGTGGGAGTGGGCGGCTGCCGAGGCGCGCCATCGCCGGGCAAGTCGACAACAGGCGCGTCGCCCTTCCTCTCCCGCAGGCCCCTACATCACCGACGTGGCGTCGAGCTACTCCCCCGACATGCTGCTGGGGGGCCGGCGGGGCGCGTCCGCCGTCGCGCAGCAGCGGCCGCCGGTTGCCGCGCACTGAGCTCGCGAGTGAGGGCAGCGGCCGGCTGCCTGCCCTGTTCACCCACGTACACAATTCCGTCTTCTCAGCCTGTGACGTCGATAAATAGACAACCCAGGGTCTGGCCACGCAGGCAGTCTCCGGAACACCCCCGCTCCCGCGCGCCATTCTACAGCGAGGGGCGTACGGGCGGGCCCGCGGCGGCGGCCGGGGCCGCGCCGTCGAGCCGACCGTGCTTCGCTATGCCTCCTTGGTACAGAAGGGGCACTTCCACGTCTTGGAGGCCTCGGCACGCTGCGCCGTCATGCCCACACACCTCCCGTCGAACCAGCGCCGGCAGTAGTCGCAGAAGATCCAGAAGTCGCCGTCCCTGGTTTCGTATGCATTTGGAGCCGCCGTTAGGTTGCCGCCATGTCGTGCAAGGCGACAGGCCCATGCCACTGCAGCTCTGCACCACACAGGAGCTCTGGGCAGGAGCACACCAGCCATGCCACACCCCTGGGCTCCCACACCACCCGCACCCACTTGAACTCTCGGCCGCAGTTGGGGCAGGGCTCGTACTCCGCTTCCTCTGCATCCTCCGACCCCGAGGACTCCTCGGCGGCCGATGAAGGGGGAGGCCCTTGTCGCGGCCGCCCCTGGTTGGCCTGGGGAGGAAGGGCGAAGACATTCTCGGAGCAGGCGGGGGGTCGTATAACTTCGGATAATGTATGCTATACGAAGTTAGTACGCATGTTGCAGGCGTCGTGCTGGGCGCGCTGGCTGGGCATGGCGCGGCCTCAGGCCTGGCCATCCTGGGGGGCAGCGCGCTGGGTGGGGTGGCCAACCCCCGCACCGTGCAGATAGTGAGCGGCGTCCTGTTCCTGGGCTTTGCAGCCAGCACGGCCTTCGACATTGCCACGGGGGCGCACGCCTCCATCCTGTGATTGCATTGCCGCGGCCCCACGCATGGGGACGGGCACCTGGCCGCTCAGACGTTGTGCTGGGGGCCCTCGAACCGCTCGATGAATATATTGAAGAACATTTAGGCCTGAATGGTAATATACTCATGACGGCAATACACATACATCGCGGGGGCATGAGGGGTTTGGTGCCCCTTAGGGGCATGGCCTGCGAGCATGGATTCCAGGGCGCCAGACCGGACCGCGCAAATTTGATGTCGCGCATGGAGCGATAAAGTGCAACGCACACACATCGAAAGGTCGATCAGAGCATGCAAACACGGTTCATAAACATCACCGAAGGCCTTCAAATCTCCAGCTTTCCCCTTCCCCTGACCTGGTGTCGGCACTCCCCATGTCGGGGGGAGGGCTTAGCCTCGCCTTCACGGGCCCTGCTCGGAAGGCTCGACGGCTGGAGGTCCACGAGACGATCGAGGCGGTAGTTCGGGAGGAGATCACCGGCGTGGGAGCTGGCGGGGTACAAACAGCAGGCACTGGGAACCCACTGGCTGACCTGAAGGTGATCGAAGCCCAGCCCAACAGCTTCAAGTACGCAGGGCTTGTGGACTTCCAGGGTGTGAGAATATGCCAGAGCTTGGCAGGGTACGGGATTGGTGATGTCAACACCTGCCCCTTGCGTAATCTCAGAACCTGGTGAGGAGGCAGCTGCTCGAGGAATGAAGCCTGCTTCTTTGACAGGCCCTCCCTCTTCTCCCCTCTGCTTCAGGATTGCCAGCGGCAAGTTTGTACCCAGCTACATCCCAGAAGCGGCCGACAGGGCGGACCAGGAGGGCGGTATCGACAAGTTTGAGGCGGCAGCCCAGGACGCTGTCGATGCCCAGGGCGACGTCACCTACGGCCTCATCCGCCGCGACCGCACCGACGAGGCCTCCACCTCGCGCCGAGCGCAGGGCGCCGGAAGTGGCGCCGTTCTCGGCCCCGGCGACCAGGAGACCCTGGCCCTGCGCCGCGACCTGACCGCCCTGCCCGAGGTGGCGTCCCTGGACGCCTACGAGGCCATGCCGGTGGAGATGTTTGGCGAGGCCCTGCTCAGGTGCGGTGGGTGGGGTGGGGGTCCAGGGGGTTGCCAGTGGGCGTGGGTTTGGACATCAGGACATGCTTTTTCAAATCAGAACTCAGATGAGCTCGTTACCGTTGTGGCATGGATCTGTGCACGGGCCCTGCCCTACGTCGCTGGGTGTTCTTTGGGCTCCCCACAGTATGGGCATTCTCTGTGCAAGTATGTGCTCCTTTCCCCCGGCTGCCGCCTGCCATGCCTGAGCAGTCGTTGACGAGGCACCCCATCACGAACTCAACAGGGGGATGGGCTGGCGGGAGGGCACTGGGCTGGGCAGGAACCGGAAAGAAGGCGCGGAGCCGGCGCAGCCCAAGGACCTGAAGCGCCGCCCCGCGCGGCTGGGGCTCGGCGCCAGCGCCGCGCCCGTGCCGACCCACAAGCGCCACATCAAGCCCGGGGAGACGCGGGCGGCGGCGGCGGAGGGGCCGGTGGACAACAAGGGCGCGGCGCACATCCCGCTCGCGGAGCGGAACCCGGCAGAGCTGGGCGCCGGGGAGGTGAGGGGTCGGGGTGGAAAGGGAGGAGCACAAAGAATGAGGAGAGGCCCACCAGCCGCCTTGTGGAGGGTGGCACCCAAGGCACTCGAGCTCAGTGTGCGCCATGGTTGCCTCGTTCAGGCCCTGGCATCCGCATGCACACCCCCTGACCACCAGCCATGCCAGCACACAGGCTGCGTGGGTGGTCGTTGGGACCCACTCTGGTCTGGCCTGCACCTTTGTCGGGCTGGAGGCCAAGCGCGAGGGGCGCTCAGGTGAGGGTTTTGGGGTTTTGGGGGCGCGGGGCTGCGACACGCCTGATCTGCTGGTGAGTGTCTGACTCCCCTGAGCATGGTTTGAGCATTTTTGAAGGGCTATGCACCCCAACCTGGCACCCCGGCCGATGCGCAGAGCGAGCCAGGGTGCGCCTGCAGCCCAGCAACGAGGTGGTGGTGGTGCGGGTCTCCGACCTCAGCCTGGCGGCCCCCTCCAGGCAGCGCAGCAGGGGCAAGTGCGATGGCCGTGGCCAGGAGGCGGGGGAGGAGAGGAGCCGGCGGGCGCCAGATGGACCGCAGCTCGGCGATGGCTCACTGAGAAAGCAATCAGACAGCAGGGCCAGGGAGGGCCGGGCCGACGCCTCACCCCCATGGCTCCTGCCAAACATACGGTGTGTGTAGCCTCAGGGTGGACCCCCAGTCTCTGCCTGGGGGGTGGAGGGTTGGGCAGCGGTGGCATGTGCTGGACTCCCCTTCATTCGTTCAGGGGCAGGTCATGTGCGTGCCCGGATCAAGCATGCCCCCCAGGACCCAGATCCTCGCCGGGCGCTGCCGCAGGGTCAAGGTGGTCGACAAACGGGCGGAGGGGGGCCGCGTTTACCTGAAGAAGGGCACCGTCGTGGATGTGGCCATGCCCCGCGTCTGCGACGTGCACCTGGACGACCTTGCGAGGACGGTGCAGGTAGGGGGGGGTGGAGGGGGGCGGAGGACTCTGGCAGTCGCGTGATGCACACTTGTGGTGGGACTGGCGCGGGTGTATGCGCCCATTGCGCCGTCGATGGAAAGGCCTGGCCCTCGCTGCTGCTGCGGACTCTGTGTAGTTGCTCACCAGTCCCCTCCCCCCCCCCGACCCCACAGGGCTTGCACCAAGACCAGCTGGAGACTGTGGTTCCCGGGGTGGAGGGCACCCCAGTGCTGCTCCTGGCAGGCAGGCTGCGGGGTCGGCACGGGCGCCTCCTCCGCCGGAACACAGGCGAGCTCTCTTGGGGGAATGAAGGGCGGGGAGGCTGCCCTGCCAGGGGGCGCATGGGTCCCGCCCGTCTGGTCTGCATCAAGGCAGCATCAGGCCACCCCCCCCCCCCACCCATACTCGCTGCGCAGAGGCGGGGGCGGCTGCGGTGCAGCTGACGGCAGACGGGTCCCTGGTCAAGGTGTCGCTGGACGAGGTGGCCGAGTACGCCGGTCCGGAGCACGATGACGAGTGATCCTGGCCAGCCGTGGCGGTTGGCGGGTTGATGGTGCCGTGCGCTGGGCTGCATTCCATGTGAAGCGAGGCCACGGCCCCTGCGTCCCTGACTGCTGAACACCAAGCCCCGAGCGTCGTGTACAGTGTTACAGAGTGATACTCCACTGGGTGCACAAGGATCTCCCACGTCGAGGTTATTGAAGTGCAGCAAAATTGTGGGGCGATCCTGGCGAGGATGGTGCAAGCGAGTCGGCGACCTGGATTCACCTGGCAGCTCAAAGCCCGGCCTCCTTTGGGGTGCAGGGCCCGGGGGGGCGACGTTATGGGGCGGGGGCGGGATGTCGATGCCACTGGCAAGCCGCCCTCTTGCCACCGCCCAGGGGTGTGACGGGGGAGCCAGGAGGGGCCCGGACCTCGCCGCGGCAACTGCGGCGTGTGTCCGCCCCAGGAGTCGCAGCACCCCGGCCAGCACCGACCCCGCTCTGCAGCCCGCCCTGCTCAGAGCGCGGGGAGGAAGGCTACGGCGACGGTGATGTCGTCCACGTGCGCGCCGTGGTAGACCATGGCCCAGCGCAGGCGTGCGACGTCCAGCAGCGCGGCGGCCGCCTCCTCGGCGCTCCCCGCCGCCGCGGCGATGTCCACCGCCGCCGCGTCGCCGATCCACTGCCACAGCCCGTCGCTGGCCACCACCAGCACGTGGCGGGGGGGTGGAAAGGGCGGCGCGACGCCGGGCCCCGTGCCCGACTCGCCCCGCGGCGCCACGGCGTCGCCCGGCACGCCCGCCAGCGCCTGGACTGCCGCGGGGAAGTGGGCGCGCCCCACGTCGGGCGTGGCGCTGACGCCGATGCTGGACGCCAGCGTGTCGCCCAGCGCGCGGCTGACGGCCAGCCCCGGCGAGGTCGTGTTTGGGAAGCAGACGCGGAAGGGGCCTGGGGTGGGGGCCAGGACTGGAGGTTGAGAGTGCCTGTTCGGGAAGAATGCCACACTGGGCGTTGAAACTCGCGGCGGGCCTGGGGCGATGATGAGGGGCCTCTCGCGCGGCAGCGTCCCGCCCAAGGCTGTGAAGCATGCAGGGAATCAGGGCTCCCATGAGGCTGGCCCCCCCCC
>NW_011934213.1:638062-671435 GCF_000733215.1 Auxenochlorella protothecoides
CCCCCCCTTGCCTGCCCCATCTACCCCCCCACTCCCTGCCAGCGACACACCCTCCCACACCACACTCAACACCCACCAACGGGGTTGTTGTGCGCATCATGGTAGACCTGCACCACCCGCCCGCCGGAGCGCACGATGCGTGCCATCTCGCGTGGATCCTCCGGCTTGTGGTCCTGGGTGAGGGCCTGGATGCGGTGCACGCCCCGCACGCTGTGCAGGCCCAGCACTGCGCGGGAGTCGCCCAGCCAGGCGGCCGTCACGCTGTGTGTGACAGGGGGGGGATCAGGTGGGTAAGGGGTTGGGAAGAAGGAGGCCATGGTGGCCAGAGCCCTGGGTCCCTTTGGATTGATGGTCTCGAGCAACAAAGTCCCTGCTCTCGGCTCCCCTGCGCACACGCTTGTGGGGGCATGGGCTGACCTCCAATCCCCATCCCCTCACCCACCCACAACAAACCTGCCAGGCTCGGCCATGCAGACGACGGCGGTGCTGCCGCTGCGTGAGTAGTCCCGCCCCCTGGCGTTGAGCTCGGTGGCGGCCAGCTGCAGGCCCTGCACCAGGGCGCCGGCGGCGGGGTCCCCCGCGCCCACCGCGCTGGGATCTGGCCCACCCTCGCCCCCGGTGGCCGAGGCCAGCATGCTCTTGGCGAAGGAGTCGCGCGCGCCGCGCGAAACCTCGCCGCCGCGGGGACCGTGGCCGTCGAAGACGCCCACGACCACCGCCCCGCGGCTGGCCAGCGCCGCGTCGTGCACAGCGGGGATGGCTTGCAGCATGAAGGAGTCCTGGTTCTCAGGCTTCCAGCGCGAGTGCACGCGCCCGCCGGAGGTCACGCAGCAGACGTCTGGGGAGAAGGGAGGCGGAGGGGTGGTGGTGGAGGCCTCCACAGGAGTGTCGTCGTGGGGATATGCATCCATGTAAAGGCCATGCACAGGCAGGGACGGGACTGGCCAAGCTGGAGGGGCTAGCTGGATGCCAGCGGTCGTACATCACCGTGAGGTCAGCAATCCTCGTGCCAAACAGCCATCCCTTTTCCTTCCATGTTTTAACCTCAGATAAGCACTTCCTCGGCAACCCCCTCGACTCCCCCGCACGCACCGATGCCGGAGGGCAGCTGCACCCCTCGCTGGCAGTCATACCCGCGGGGTTTCAGGTACTCCTTGCCGCGCCAGGAGTCCACCTCCACGCGTGCGGAACCAAGGAGCGAGCGGTAGTGCGTGGATTCCAGGCTGTCGACGGGGACCCCCAGCTGCACATCGGTGCGGGGCCGGTGGGGCTGCGGCTTGGATGAGGAGGGTGGGGCAGGGTGTGGCGCAGGCGCTGCTGAAGGAGCCAGGCTCGAGGCCCGGGGCGTGCGTCGCTCGCTGCTGGGCGAGACGCCATGGCTGCAAGGAGGGGCGGAGCAGGCTGAGCGAACGTGTGGGCTGAGCGTCCGGCCCACTTACGGCAGACTCTGAATGCAATGCCTTGTCTGGTACAGTGGAAGCCCTCCATTTCCCTCGTGGATGAGGTGGGGATCCAGCAAAGCAGCTCGCACCTTGACTGAGGTCGAAAGGTCCCGAAAGGACGGTGGTGCACTCTGAGCACGACCATCCCGCGCAAGCTCGGGCGCAGCGACGGTCCTGGTGCTCACCCACCCCTCAGGAGAGAAGATCGTTGGATCTGGCGCTACGGAGAGCTAGACTGATGCCACTCTCAGAATTAAAGCAATTTTGTTTCGCAATGTAGATTTGCACATCGCGAAGAGCCTATCGCGATAATTTCACGGACACGTCTCTCGGTGCCACTTCTCGCACGTGCCAGTGTCAACCAGAACATCTCTGCCCAAAGGATTGACAAGGTTCCAACATGTTTTTTGTAAGGTTGTAGCTTAGATTTACATCTTTCCAGCTTAGTTCTGACAATTGTGCTGCTGCGCCGCGCACTCTCAGTGCATGGCTCTATGGGTCCACCAGACAAGAGAAGTTCCTCGTCAAGAAGCCAAAGGACGTCCTGAATATGGATGGAAAGCTTCCAAGTAAGCATCCCATGGTTGTGCTCTGTAGTGATCTTAACATGCGTGCACCATCTTCTGTGCAATGCATCGCAGCAAATATCCACTCAAGGTATGCCAATCAGGGATCTCAAATGAGCCAGGCGAGGCCCCCCGCTTTTTCTGCACTCAGATCACGCACAGAAACGCATACCTGGCAGTATGCTTAATGTGTAATTGGTAATAATATTCATGATCTAACCCACGAAGAGGTTTTCTCGTGCGCTGGGAGTCTGTGTGAGGCAGCCCGTGTTCGAAATACATCGGTACTCCCAGAGCAACTCCACCCGGGGGTAGAGCACGCATGTAAACAAGTTTAGTGCCTTCCAATGGCGGCCGACATGGTCAAGCTCGATGATGGGAAAGGCCTTCAGGTCACGGAGGTACACTCGTCTCCCATGGACACTGTTTTCACAAACTTCAAGGCTGGTATGGAGGGCGTGGACAAGGAGAAAGTGAAGGCCATCGTGCACGACATGTCCAAGGTAGGTTGTGAGGATTGGATGTTATTGCGGATAGGACCGGGTGCACACATGTACGAATTCTGGTGTGGCGAACCCTCCAAGCCACCAGCTGTATACAAGCACTTGCAATCGCATGCCTGGGAACACTATCCTATTTGTTGGGGCAGTTGGCTCAACACGCTGTCACCTTGCCAACTGTCAGGGATCGGACCACTTCAAGAACGAGCAGCGCAAGGCGGCGGCGACGGATGTGAGGATCCATCGTATGAAACAGGCGGCCGCACGCCTCACCGCAGACCAGCTCGCTGGCTTTGAGAGGTGTTTGATGTTTGTGTTGTTCCTTAATCTCGATGTTAAGGAATTTGCAAGGCTTGTCGGGACAGGTCGGCATAGGGATTGATCTATAGGAGATGGGCACTGTTGTGCATGCCCGTCAGCGGCTCTTACCCCACCCTAGAGTCCTTGTGTTGTGCTGAGAAGTCCAAACATAAACTAACGACTGCAGGGCAGTGGATGCTCAGGTGTGCGAGCTGAATGCAACCAGGGATCTGAGCCGAACCTGGCTGCACGTTGACATGGATGCTTTCTTCGCGGCCGTAGAGGAAAGGGACCGGCCTGACCTGGTGGGTGTTGGTGTGTATGAGAGGGCAGAGTGAGTTGGGGCCACCTCAAGACAAAAGGAGAGTGGGGATTGGGCGCATCTTTTCGATATTTCAGTTGGAACATGCTAGCTGGCCAGCGGTAGGGATGTCTACTACGAGTGCAGCCCTCCAGACATTGAGCTGCTTCCTACAGATCCTGTGTACTTCAAGTTGCTCAGCACCTGGCCCTCTCTCTCCGAACACTGGTGCAGAAAGCCAAGCCGTTTGCTGTGGGCGGGATCGGCATGATCAGCACGGCCAACTATGTCGCCCGTCGCTATGGTGTGCGATCTGCCATGCCAGGTACGAAAGTGATGGGTTTTGGTGCATTGTGTAGCGCTGACAGGAATCGTTATGATGTGCAGCCACGGAAGGGTTCAACATTCTCGGCAGTACACCTGAAGCTAGGCTGAGCATATCCGTCTCCTGCCCTGCCTCTCGTCATGAGCAAACCCCAAGGCCTTCACAGGTTTCATTGCACTGAAGCTGTGCCCACAGCTCATATTTGTCAAGTCCAACTTTGATAAATATTCAAAGGCCAGCGCGCAAACCAGGTGCAGCGGGGAACATGTGTTGTCCGGAGGAGGGCAATGCGTTGCCCATGGCAGCTCCCGTACAGAGGCCCGAGGAGCTGGTCAATGGAGTGCTGGTTCGTGCCCGCCCCTTGACCCAGCCTCAGCACAGCTGCCGCTGAAGGGAGCTGCACCAGGGCAAGGGCTACTGTCTCTAGCTACCCGAAGCTCCCACCCTATCTTGCAGGGCGGTGTTCAGGGACTACGACCCGGAGTTTGAGGCCGGCAGCATGGACGAGGCCTACTTGGACGTCACAGAGTACGTACGGCTCCATGGGACGACAGGTGTGCTGATGAGGGCTGAGTTTCTGCTGGCCCACTGGCCCCCAGGCTGCCTCATACCACCAGACATACGCCTTGGCCATGGCATCGTCACCATTCGGCATGCTTGAGCAATGGCCCCTCAGGTGATTCTGCCGTGGACTGCAAGTGGCTGAGGTATGCGTCCACCCTACCTGCCCAGGGCCTGAGGTGGCTGCCCTCATTCGACAGCGGGTGCAGCAGGAAACTGGACTGACGTGCAGGTGGTCCGGTGATTGTCCATGGTGTGGGGCGCACTTTTGCAGCTAGCTTGTTGAACCTTGGCCAAGCCATCTGCCAAGCCACCTCCTCTGATGTCTCTGCTGGCCCTGCAGGTTCTGCAATGACCAGTGGGGAATTCACAGTATTGCCTGCTGCATCTCGCTTTCCCATCTCGTAAATTGAATGCAGTGGTTCAACTCACTCACGGTCCATCCATACAGCGTCGGCATTGCTCCCAATCGCATGCTGGCCAAGGTCTGCTCCGATCGCAACAAGCCAAACGGACAGGTAGCAGTGATACTATACCGCGAGGGTGGGTGCACCGGTCACGAGGCATACCTCACTACCGCCCTGGGTGAATACTACGACAGTGCCTTTTGCCAGATGAGAGGACACACCTACTGCCCCCTTATAAAGCAATGGAATCCAGAGCCCAACTACCTACCATGCCCCTCCGCTCCCTTGCAGTATGAGCTGCCCTCCACTCTGGCGGCTGTTCGTCAGTTTGTTGCTGCGCTGGAAATTCGCAAGGTTCCGGGTGTTGGCAAGGTAAGCTTCTGCATCTGGGTAGGTTTAATCTGATACCCTGCACGTAGGGATTAACAGGAGGGAGCCTGGTCACAGTGTCGGAGTACCCTCTCAGATCCACGGTGTCCCATGCGCCGACGCTGCTCACTCAACGCCTGTTCCATGTCCATCTGCCTGCAACCAGGTCACAGAGCGAATTCTCAGTGCGTTTGGGGTCCATGTTGCTGCAGACCTGCACACGCATCGGTGAGGGGTCTTATTATGGGTGGGAGGTAGACACTTATGAGGGGTGCACACGTCGCGCCAAGGATCGCATGTCGGCATGGCTTCGTGCCCTGTGTCAGCACAGGGCAGCATGTCAATGCTGTCTATCATCGTCCTTACGGTCATGCTGATTCCTCTCCGCACCCCAGAGCCCTCCTGGCGGCCCTGTTCAGCCCCGTCTCGCTCGACTTCTTCATGCGCATAGCCCTGGGCCTGGGCTCCACGCGACACTCGGACCCGGGCCCCGACGGCAGTGTGGGGAGGAAGGGCATGAGCTGCGAGAGGACGTTCAGGTGAGTGCTGTGCGTTGGAGGGATGCCTGACGATGCCAAAACGTCTCGGGTGGCCGGCAGTGACTTTCAGCCTCGCCTCTCCACTGCCATATGGGAAGGGCCATGCCAAAGCCCATTGTGCCAGAGCCCCAGGTGGCCCTGCCCTCCCCGCCAGGAACATGAGCGAACCTCGGGATCTGGAAGCGAAGCTCGGTGAGCTGGCGGAGCACCTCGCCGCAGACATGGCCAGCGAGGATTTGAAGGGGCGCACCCTCACCCTGAAGCTGAAGTGCTCCAACTTTGAGGTGGGTGGGCGGGGAACGATTTGCTGGCTGGTAGAAGCATCATACCTTGCCATCCATGCCAGCGTGAGCGGGAGCCGGGAAGGGTGCCAGAGCCGCCTGCTGCACCGGCTCTGCGGCCTCCTCACCCCTTTTTGCTGCTGACCGGCCACGACTCGCAGCTGCGGACCCGCGCCATGACGCTGCCCAAGTACATTCACACCGCCAGCGACATCCTGGCAGCCGCACTGAAGCTGCTGCAGGCCGAGCTTCCCATCGAGGTCCGGCTCATGGGGCTGCGCATGAGCAGCTTCCTCGAGCAGGCGAGGCCCCACGCATGGCGGAGGGGGTCTTTGGGGGAGAGGTGACGCATGTGCTGGGAGGAGGCGTTGAAGGCAGTCCACGAGCTGTCTGCCGCATGGCGGCGCCCAGTCACCTGCTTCCTAACCATCTGTGTTCCTGCCACAGGTCAGGGACCCAGGCCAGCTGAGCCTGGCTGAGATGCTGGCGGGCCGGAGGTCGCCGGCAGCGGGTGCCGAGGCCGGGCCGAGCAGCGCGGGTGCCGAGGCCGGGCCGAGCAGCGCGGGTGCTGGGGACTATGAGGGGGAAGCCGCCGGATCCTCCCTGGGCGAGGGGGAGCTGCTGGAGCTCTCCCTGCAGGACTGGGGCAGGCGTCGGGGCCCCAGGCCTCCTGCAGAGGACACCTGTCCCGGCAGGGACGGATCCAGGTCCCCTGATGGGCGGGAAGCCAAGCCTGCGGCCATGGGGGAGTGGGCCTGCGGCGCCTGCACGCTGCTGAACCCAGGGCTTGCGGGCAGGTGCGAGGCCTGCGGGCAGCGCCGCAGGCCGCACGCGACGATGGCAGTCCGTCGGGGCCAGAAGAAGAAGCCCAAGGTGGAGGGTGTGACGCTGGACCGATTCCTGGCTGGCAAGTCGCGGGCGGCAAGCCGTGGCATCGACAGCCCGGCATCAGGAGGCTCGGCCGACATCGCAGAGTGCAGCCTGTGCAGGTCGGTCTCGGCGAGGCGGGATGGGTGGGGCGAGCAGTGCGTGCATGACTTGCCATGCTCAGGCGGAGGGGCGCGAAAAATCCATCGTTGCAGTTTTTTGGCAGTGCAGAAACTTCAGGGAATGTGGTGGCGCGATGCATTCCTGCCGAGGCCGAGTGATCCCGGTGACTGGAGCTTCATGTTGCGCACATCTAGCATGCGACCCATGCTGACCCGCAGGGAATGGCTTCCAGAGACCCAGTTGGCCCAGCACATGCGAGGGCATCGATTGTCACATCGATGACATGGCGCTGTCTCAGGGCTGTTGTTGAGGCCACGGCAGGGCGTGTGGGGCCCTGGGGGGCGGCCACGTGCTGCCATAATCCACTTTGTTCCCCTCCACCGGAGTCTTAACCCATACTGCACAGCAGTTCCTAGGGAACTGCCGGCGATGGGACCAGCTGCATCAGTGCTTCCATGGCCGCCAGCCATCTGTGGATCACTGATATGCACTATTCACCCCACCAGTGGGGCTAGGAAGTGGCGGGACATTTCCAGCATCATAGAGAAAGGGAAGGTTTTAAGTCTGCTGCTGAGGCACCGGCGCATCTGTGCGATGGGAAGCTTATGAAGGAGTCCTGCATACCCGATAACCCCGGCCTACATGACACACCGCCCATCCCCTGGCTAGAATCACACCAGGGACCACCAGCTGTCTCGTCGCCAAACAACACCCCGCAGTATGCTGGGCAACTCACCACGTCACTGCCGCTGAATGGCAGGGTGTCGCCCCCTGGTCTTCGCTGTCGAAGATAGCTCCCGCACGTGACAAAGCACGCCGCATCCGCTCCCATCTTGAGAGGGGTGGTGGCAAGAGACGGCGGACTGCTTCAGCAGGCAGAAGAGGGCCAAATTAACCTTGCACCTGGGATGAGATCCATGTCTGTAAGCGACCAGCTTAGCAATCCGGCAGGGAGGGCGTGTGCGGGGCGGCAGTGCCTCCGGACGGGCAAGGGAGAGGAGGGGCCCGCTCTCCCCTCCCACCTCCTCCCTTGACCACCTGAGGCCTCGACGGGCGTAGTTCCCGGGCATGACAATCAGGCGCAGGCAGTGCTTCATCGCCGTTGCACTGGATACTCTACCACTCCAATGATATTTTAACACAACAATGTGCCTCGCGGGGCGCGTTCGCACCCCGACGGGACATGGCAAAGCTCTACAAAGTTCAAAAAACTGTCGACCGAATGAGGGGGTCTCGCACCGCAAACCAGCAACTAAAGCTCTTGAAAATGCGTATTCAACAATGTTCGAGGAGCTGATGTCTGTAAAAGTGGAAATCTCGACTTGTCCCAGGGCGGAGATAATGTGGCAAAAGAACGGTACTCGGACGTTGTGCATCTGCCGGCGACCCCCGTCCGGAAGCTGTGCCGATGTGGGGGTTCATTCTCCGCATAGGTCGGTAGGGAGTCCCAAGGCGAATGTCTGCATTGACGCTTGGAAAATCCATCATTTTCCAAAATACCAAGGCATAGTAATACCACGCCTGGCATAGGATGGCGTCGTCAGTGAGTCGGCCACCGGTCACCGTGGAGAAGGTCGACAATTTCCAACCCCCTGCAGCATCGAAGACCAATGGCGATGTGCATGGGAACCCTAGCTCGACGGCAGGCAACGCCGGCAGCTCAGGACCTGACTCTACTCAGGTGCCGCACCATGCCGCGCGGTGTGCGCATGCTTGGAATTACAGTGCGATTCCGGGGTGCTGATTGGCAATCTTCAGCATGGGTCAAGCCATGTCACAGATTGCCCCGTCTCCATCCAAGGCCCAGCAGGACCCCAACAAGTGGCTTGCGGATCTAATTGCCCACCTGTGGCCCTACGCCTCGAATGCCATAGAGGCCTTGGCCAATGACATGATCCCAGATATCCTGGCCGCTAGCCGCCCATCTTTTGTGCATGACCTCAAGCTCAAGAAATTCGAGCTGGGGAAGGCACGGCCGAAGCTCACCAACCTCAGGCAGGCAGCAGTAGGGGAAATCTCGCGGCAAGCTTGAGCCTTGAGATGTAAGGCCATGGCTGACCTGAGTTTTGGGACAAACTGCGACACTCACTGCTTCACTCAATTCCCGCTTTCCTAACAGAGTCACGGGAGACACACGCATGACTGGCGATGTCAACATCGAATTCGACTTTGACTGGAAATCTGAGGGTCAGGTGTGATATTTGATACCAGTGGGCTGCTTCTCGATGGGCCACATATCACCCTGCCTAACCACTCCACCCACTGCTGCCCATGTCCCAGACCGCATGGCCCCCTGCGCAGCACGGTTGGACCCCCTTCATCGCCCCGTCCCACCCCCCTCCTCCCATCTCTGCACCCCCGCCCAGGCCTTGGAGCTGTACATCTCCGTGCCCAAGCTCCCCCTGCTCGTTTCTGAAGTGGTCCCGGATCCGTTGGAGGACACCCTAGCCCTGCTCATGTCCCTTACGGTCATGTGCACCGACCTCTGGCTCAAGGGCACCGCCAGGGTGACTCTGCGTCCCCTGCTGGAGGAGATGCCGGTGGTGGGCGGCGTGCGCATCTCCCTCATCAATCCCCCGGACTTTGGCTATGACCTGAAGCTCGGGTATGATTTGCGGTGTGAGGGCGGAGTGGTGGGGCAAAGCGAGTGGGTGGTAGGGGCTGGGTGCCCGGCATTGGTGTCGGGAAGCTTTTGCCTGGCTTTGGAAACCAGAACGTAACCTTCCATGAAGTTTGGCTGCAGGGTGGGGGTGACTACTCTGCCGCCACCACTGCGCATGGCTGCACAAAAGGAAAGAGAGTCCATCCAACCCCATGCCACTCCCCACATGTCTTTGCCTGGGCCCCCCAAGCCCGACCTCCTCCCCTCTTCCCCAGTGACAGGTTTGTGCTGGAGACGATGGAGCCCCTCATCAAGTCCTGGGTGGACGGCGTCGTCAAGGAGTCTGTACTCCAGCCGTGAGTGTGGATGTCATCTTGTGACGGCATGCCTGATGATGACCCCCATCCACCGCCGTGTGTCTGTTGTCGTGGCCAGCCCCCTGACCTGAAAACGCATCCATCCACCCATGCCCAGGTATGTGCTGCCGGAGCACCTCTGGATCCCCATCACAGACGACGCAGAGGACGTGGACAAGCCAGAGGGCGTGCTGCACGTCAAGATCCTGAACGCCACGGGGGTGCGACAGAGAGGGGGGTTGATTGGGAGGAATGGGGGTTCCGGATGGTGCAGAGTCCTGGGATACGCTTTCGTGCCCTGCCTCACCAAAGGCTGTCTATGTTCGCAGGTGCCTCGCATGGACCTCCTGGGCGGCTGCGACCCATACCTGGAGTGAGTGGAGGGGGAGGGCGGCGGTTCCTTTCCGGCGAGACCCCACATGGCCAGCTTATGATTGCGGGAAACAAAACATCTGTGAGCAGGGGTAATCAGCGGAGGCCTGGCAGAGACAAACCTCAGTGTGTCTCACACAACATCATCAGCCCTCTGATGCCCCTCCCCCCTGCCATATCCACCGTGGACAGAATCTATGTCCGCGACAGCCAGCGCAGGCTGACAGACGTGAGGAAGAAGACCCGCGAGCCCACATGGAACGAGTCCTTTGTCTTTGCCATTGCCGCACCGCAGTACCAGGAGCTGGTGAGTGGGCGGGGCGGTTTCAAGCTGTGAACTTGGGATGGGACAGGGCATGTGCTGATGCGCAGCTGCCTGCAGCAAGCCTCTCACCCGCGATTCTTCTGCTTCCCTGCTTGCACCTAAGGATGCATCAGGAATCTAACAATGGGGCGGTCTTCAGGCTCCCACCTGCCTCCAAGTACATCGCAGAGGATGATCATGTGGGACGAGGATGAGTGGTCACCCCCTGATGAGATTGGAAGGTGGGTGTCGGGCGGGGGTGGGGCGTCGCCTTCGTGCCTGTGCTCCTCGTGGCTGCCTCCCCAGACTGAGCACCTCAGCTTCAATCCCATGCGCGCAGGGCCCTGCTGCCCATCAAGGAGCTGGAGCATGGCAAGCAGACGAGCAAGACCCTGGACTTCAAGGCCAGAGGTGATTTGGGTCGAGGAGCGGCTAAGGCCTTGAGGGTTCTGAAGATGTTTCCTTGACCTAGTCAAGCGCAGACTATGGCGCAGGTACCACCAGCCGAAATGTATCGTCTGAGCATGCCCCCACACCCACCCACCCACGCCAAAAAACCCTGTCGCAGTGGAGGAGGTGCACGAAGAGGAGAAGGCCAAGGCGACCAGGATGCAGCACTTTGCCATGGCCCTGGGCCGACCCTTCATCAAAAAGGGCGGCACCATGTGCCACCTGAACGTCGAGGTGGGGCAAGGTTGTTGGTACATAGTCGAGAGTGCGTTGGTGACTTGCATCCTGGAGGGCTATTGAAGCCGCCACGCCACAACCAAGGGTGTTGTAGGCATGAAAACATAGGTTCGTATGCCTGGGATCGACCTGCACGGGCTGTGCCCTGACGATGGCCCTGTCCTCCCACCGCAGGTCACCTACACCCCTCTGAGCCGCAAGGAGGTGGAGCTGGTGGAGAACGCCATGCGCCACGGCGCAGAGCATGCGCTCCGGCAGCGCTCGGTTCAGCAGGGCATCTCGCCGGCGGTTCGGGAGCTCATCCGCACCGGGGTCGTGCAGCTGACCCTGCACAATGTCCACAGCAAGACCCTCGTCTCCAAGCTGCGCACGCCCCATGTGTGAGTGGCCCAGGGGTGGTCCATGGAGGGATCCAGCAAGCCATTAGATATGGTGCTGGAGGGCAGGAGCCGCAGCCATCGTGCTAAACCTCAACTCGTGAGATTCTGCATTCTGCCTCCACAGAAAGGCGAGAATGCGGGTCAAGGAGTCTGAGAAGTCCTCACCGCTCACGCTGGCCAACCGAAGGGGGCAGGCAGCCTTCCCCGCGCCCCTGTCGGTGCACGTGGGACTGGATGCAGTGGAGGACGAGAGCACCATGGGTGAGGTGGCTGGGAGGGTGCTCCAGTGCATGCGAGCGGTGTGTGAGTGAGGGGCAAGCACTCCACGCCAAATTGCATCTGCCTCAGTAGCACGAGGCATCTGCCTTCCCGTCATTACAGTGGAGATCATCATCCAAGAGAAGGGCTGGGTAGGGACTTCCACCGTCGGCAAGCTGGAGTTTCCCCTGGCCACGGTCATCAAGCGCATGAAGACCAAGGGCGAGTTCCACCTCCAAGAAGGCTCGGGCACTGCCAAGCTGGACCTCCGCTGGACGCGCTACCTCTGATGCCCTAGTGCATTGCCAGTGGCGAGTGGCATACCCTCCAGAGGGGTCTCTACAGGCCGCCCTCCCAGCCACCAGATCAATTTGTATCTCCAAGCGCCAGTGCGCTCAACCTCTTCTTGCCCTGGGTTTTCATGGTTTGTAGTCCTTTCATTCCACCTTGTGTTTGGCAACCCTCAACGGCTGTGGAGGGTGCTGTCATCTGCTCCTGCTGCCGCGTTACACAACTGGGATCGAATATTAAGCGATGGGGGGTGGTAGTAAAACCAGGAATGGCAGGTGAGGGTATCCACATGTCGCTCGAAGGGCCTTCAGTATTTGAGAATGATGTAGAGCGCATGGATCGCGCCTGTGGATGGAATTGGGAAGAAAATAGGCATTGGGGGGTGGGCTTCCCAGAGGACTGTGATCAGGTTCACAATAAATGGAAGGTGCCCAGGAAGCTGCTGAACCCTGCAACAAAATGGCCATCCTCCCCACGCTGCACCCCTGAGCAACAATATACCTGGAATCCAGCCCAGGAGCGTGAGCAGCAGGTTCAAAAGGACATCCTTGTCGCACGCATCCTTTTGGATGAAGACCTGTTGGGGGGCGGGTCACCGGGTGGATTATGCCGACGCATCAAGGACAGACGGACCAAGCACGAACGATCAATGTCTCAACACGTCGCATGCTGTAATGTTTCCTAGTCCAGGCAGGGCCCAACTTACAGCAAGAGGTGGCAAGAAGATCGCCACTGCGAAGGAAGGGTGGCGTGTGTGGGGGAGCAGCTTGACCGAGTACTCGAACGATCACGTCGGGCCATTTGTGAATGCAGACGCGCTTCACCAGCAGAAACACAATGTTGAGAAACGATCCTTCAGAACAAAGCGATGACAGCGTAGTTCAGCGCCCCCGTGCTCACCAATGATGAGGCCGATATCCCGGGCTGTGAACGGCATTCTGCGTTGTCGGGTGGAGAAACGTCTACCTGGGTCCCGGAGGCTCGCGCTGGAGATTTGGCTGCGCTCATTTGCCTTGACCGTGTTTGTTGTCAGGCGCCTGAGAGGGCAGAATATGTCACCTTCTAAGCAGCTACCAAGGTACCTTCGACACATGCAAGGGGGTACCACCGAGGCACCCCGAGCCAAGGTGCCACGTTGTGACCGGTTTCCGTACCCATCATCGGCCCCCATTGTCGTAAACCTTTCAGTGGCAACGGTATGTCGTAACATGGCGGAAGTTACGATGTGCGACGTTGGTAAGGCTGTCCATCTCCGCAGTACGAATGAACTGGAGCGCAGGCTACGGACGGAGTTGCATGTCCCCTGGTCCACCCAAGATTTCGAATGGGACTCTGGAGCGCTGCGCGCCTCGTCCAAGGCCTCCAGCCGCGTGCATGAAGCAGAGACGGAGCGCGGACAGGAGTTGGGCACTCGCTCGCGGAACCAGTGCCGAGTGGCGGGATGCAATACCAGCCTATCGTTGCAGAAGTTTTACTATCAGGCAAGGCCCCTGGCGGGTCTTCCGTGGGATCCGGAGGGTGTACGAGGGAATGGGGGCTCACGCACCCCCCCAGCTGTACAGCCCTCCCACCTCGTCCCGCATGTGCACACCTGCCCCGCAGAGGTACATGATATGTCCGTACCACGCTGCCGTCGCCAGCATCACCATCGGAGGGGTCGCCAGCAGGTTCTGTCAGCAGGTGAGGTGCTGGCTGGGCGGTGCCTGCTGCCGATGAAGGCCCAGGCCAGCCACTGAATGTCTCACGCTACCGGTAACGCCGCTCGCCGTGACTCGACATCAAGCCACACTGAACCTCACGCTGGCCCTCAACCCCGCCGGTCATGCAGTGTGGCAAGTTCCAGCCCCTGGCCGACTTTGACGATGAGAAGCGGACGTGCCGCCACAGGGTGAGTGTGTAGCAACGTTGACCCCATGCAGCCACCTGTGTGCGTGTCGATCAACCGCTGTGCAGCTGCTGGGGCTGTGTGCAGTTTGGTAGAGGCGGCAGGATCTGGCCCGCTGGATGCCGCACGGGAGTGCATCGGCCGCATGGCGCCGGGCCTCTATTTCCAATCTGGCTCAGTGGCCTGCGCGTCACCCCCCGCCGGCCCGGCTCCCGTTCGTCTCTCGACTGCCACCCCCTCTTCCACCCGTACGCAGCTGGAGATGCACAATGCGCGGCGAAGAAAGAAGCCGGTGCGCCGCGCCAAGGCCCCCGCCGAGCGCGCCGCAAGGCGCGCGGCGGCCGCGGCGGCCGGCCCCCCGCCCGCCTCGGTCTCCGTGCACAGCAACAGCACGCCGGAGGACAGCGCCTACCTCACGCTGGATACGGCGGGGACGGACGGCATGACGGACAGCGGCATGCTCTCCCACAACAGCTCCTCCAAGGGGGATAGCGCCGGCACCACGCCGCTCGCCAAGCTGTACATGGACTCCTGGGTGAGGAAATGGGAAGGGACTTCTGGGAGAGGGGGGAGAGGGAGGACCCTGTGCTAGAGACCGCTCGTGACCCTGAGGAGCGTGGCTGGTACCCGGCACAGGTTGCCTGCGGACCACCAGACACCCAGCTTTCACTCACCCTGCCCCCCTGAGCCTGCCCTCTGCCCCCCTCCCCACCACTCGAAACGCAGGACTCCGCCCAGCCCATGGACGATGGGCTCCTGTCCTTCCTGGACCCCATCCCCGCGCTGTCCTGCCCGCTGATGAGCGATCCCCCCTCCTCCACCCTGGGCCTGTCCACCGAGGACTTGGACGGCATCCTGGACGACCTGTTTGGCGGGCTGGCTGCCGAGACGGGCCTGGGCGTGGACGTGGGGGCGGGGGCCCGAATGTCCGCCTGCGCATGGCCGTCCTCCACCGCCGCCACCGCCGCCAGCGGCGCATGGGACGGCAGCGAGGCCAGTGCCGGCACCGCCGTGCGCGGCCCCGATGCCTCGCCCGCGCCTGGCGGCCCCCGCACCGCCGCCGCCGGCACGCCCGCCTCGTACATGGGCGCCGCCGCAGCGTTCGCGACAGGCGGCCCGCCGGACGGCGGCGTGGCCTTCTCGCTGTGCGGCCTGCCGGACGGCGGCGGCCCCTTCGCGACGGCCCCCCCGCCGCCGCCGGCGACCCAGGACGCCTGGGCGGCGGAGGCGGCGGTGCCGCTGCACGCGCTGGCGCCCTTCCCGCGCATGGCGCGCATCAGCCTGAAGCTGTACGGCGTGGAGCCCGGGTCGCTGCCGGCCTCACTGCAGGAGTCGCTGGTGGACCTGCTGCGCTGCCCCCCGGGCGACCTCGAGGGCGCCATCCGCCCCGGCTGCACCCACCTCGTGCTGTCGGCGCGCCTGGACGCGGCGGCCGACGCCGCGCTGGCCGGCCCCGGCGCCGCCGACTGGGTCGCGGCCGCGCTGCGCGCCGCGCTGGGCGAGGCCTGGGCGCGCCTGCCCTTCGTCGCCGCGCAGCTGGGCGGCTGCCTGGTCCTGGCGCAGCGCGGCGCAGTGGTGGCCTGCCTGCGCCTGTCGGACGCGGCAGGCGTGGTCCCCCGCGTCGACGCCGTGAGCCCCCCGGCCATCCGCGCGGCGGCCGGGGGCGGGGCAGGGGGGGCCGGCAGCGGCGACCACGACGACGGCCCCCGCGCGCCGCTGCTGCGCCTGACCGGCCGCGGCATCGCCGGCAACGCGCGCACCGTCCTCGCACGCCAGCCGCGCGTGGGCTTCCTGGACGCAGAGACCGTGTCCAGCCGGCGCGGGGCGGGGGGCATGAGCGGTGGCGGCGGCGTCACGCACGGCGTCACGCACGGCGTCGCGGACGGCGTCACGCACGGCGTCGCGGACGGCGTCACGCACGGCGTCGCGGACGGCGTCACGCACGGCGTCGCGGACGGCGTCACGCACGGCGTCGCGGACGGCGTCACGCACGGCGTCGCGGACGGCGTCACGCACGGCGTCGCGGACGGCGTCACGCACGGCGTCGCGGACGGCGTCACGCACGGCGTCGCGGACGGCGTCACGCACGGCGTCGCGGACGGCGTCGCGGACGGCGTCGCGGCCACCGACGCGCACGCTGTCGCGGACGGCATGACCACCGGCTCCACGGCGCGCCGGCCCACCGCCCCCAGCGACCGCCGGCGGCAGAAGGCCGAGGACGAGCTCCTGGTCGCTGTCCCCGCCGCGCGCCAGGGCTGCCTGACGCTGGAGATCCAGCGCGGCGTGTTCACCTCCGAGGCGCGGCGCGTGCTGGTCCTGCGCGACGCGCGCGCCGTGGCCGAGGTCCAGGGCCTGGCCGCGGCGGCGCCCGGGGCGCGCGCCGCGCTGGCGCGCCTGGGCATCCCCGGCGTCGAGGCGCTGCTGGAGGCCCTCGGCGCGGCGCTGGGCGAGGGCGCGCCCCGCACGACCCCGGACTGGGCCGCCTCCGCGCGCTGCTTCCTCTTCGCCGCGCTCCACGACTGGGCGGGCGTCTGCGCGGCGCTGCTGGAGGGCCTGGCGCGCGGCGCGCCGGGCGCCGGCGCCCTGGCCCGCCGCCTGGACGCGCTGGTGCCGGGCGAGCGCGGGATCCTGGACGTCGCGCGTCGCGCAGGGGCCGACGCCGTCGTGCAGGTCGGAGGAGAATCGTGGGGGAAGGGGGGGAAGGGGGGGGGGGGGTCAAAGAGAGAAGAAGGGGCGCTCGACGCCTGGCCGACGGCCAGGCGTCGCATGGTCGCAGCACGCTGCCCTCTCGCTCCACACACACACAAACACGCGCGCGCTCATGCCAGCCATCACGCCCGCCGCAGGAGCTGCTGGGCTGGGCTGAGAAGCACGGGGTCACATGGGCGGGCAGCGCCCCGACCTCGAGGCCCGAGGCCGCGCACTCCGCGCCGCCGAGCGAGGTCGCCGCGGGCGCGGCGACCGGTCTGCGCCGGCGCGCGGCGGCGCAGGCGGCGCCAGCCGATCCGCGCGCCGACGCGCCCGCCGACGATTCAAACACCCCCGTCGACACCCCCTCGGGCAGCCCGGCCCGGCCGGCGCTGGAGGAGAGCCTAGTGGGACCCCTCCCAGACGGCCCCGCCGAGGCCCCGCTGGACAGCCCCGCCTACGCCAAGCCCGCCAAGGTGGTGGGCGACGCCTGGGTCAGCGACGAGGACGCGCGCGAGGGCGAGGCCGTGGTCGCCGGGGTCAAGGCCGGCGACGACCTGTCCCGCCGCGGCTCGGGCCTGGACGACGGCCCTGGCCGCGACGGGGGCGACACGCGGTGGGAGGTGGAGCGCCTGCTGCAGCGGTATGAGCGCCGCGCCGCCACGCCCTCCTGCTTCCTCTGGGACTGGATGTTCCGGGCGTGAAGCCGGCCACTACCACCCTGGAGGTGGCCGGGGAGGACATCCAAGAAGTGGTCCCCGACGCTCGGGTCGCGGCGAGGCGGGCGGGCGGGCAGGCCCCTCGCCCGCGCCCCGGATCCCCTCCTCCAACCCCCAGCCCAAAGACAAGAAATCAAAGGAAGTTGCGCACCGGCGCGGCCACCCCTTTTGCGAAGTTAAGCTTGAATATACCTTCCAAGAACCCCCTGCTTTTTCGACATGTGCAGGAACGACACGCTATGAGCCCCATTCCGTGCGCAGCACCCTACCCCTCTGATTGATATCAGACTCTGCACAGCCTTGCCTACCCCATGAACATCATTCCCTGGGCCACCCCCCCTCGAGGCCCCCAAGCTTTTGCCCCCGTCCATGGCCCCTTGCATACCATCGGCCACCGTCGGAGCCTGTCTGCCCCTGTCTCCTCCTGGTGATTATTTCTTTCCCTTTGGCCCGCCCTCCCCCGGCGTGACGGCCGACGAGCGCCGCCCGGCGCGGCCCCGCCGAGGCCCTCGCCTGGGAGCGGAGGCGCCGCCATGTGCCGCCTCGTGCCGCATGGCCCAGGCTGTTTCGAGTAGTTTGTTACCGCTCGTGTATTACGTGCTAGGCTTCCGCCCCCTGCCCCGACCCGAGGAGCGACGTGTGCAGGCAAAACAGGGGCCCTGCCAATGTGGTGAAGCTCCCACCACCCCCCCTCCCCTTCCGCGACGCATTGTGCCGTCCTGCCACGACCCAAGCCTCCATTGCTGCATTAAATTTGGTGTGTTATTTCCAGGACCCAGATTGGGGCACGAGGGTTCGGTACGAGGGTAAGAAAAAGGCAGAAGTCGTACATGTATTCCTCATTGCATGGGCCCATCCACATGGGAGGAATGGGGTGCAGCCACGACGCCCTGAGGAATGTATGGGAGGGGGGGTTGGCCCGGGTGGGATGTGCAGAATGTGAGACGAAGCGGCGGTGTGGTGTTCTGCCGGGCTCTGCCAGACGCAGGTGGACTAGGCTCTGCGTCCGCAGGGCATATATTGCCTCCCAGTGACCCGCTTGCACGCAAATTTTGCCGCCCACCCCCTTCCCAAACTCTCCCAGTCCAAGTTCCCACCTGGCGCATGAACCCGGCCAGGCCGCCCGGCCCGGCCCCGACGTCCGGGGACATGCCCATGAGCATGCCGTCATCCTCCTCGTCGCTGTCCGGCTCCGGGGCGGCCCGCGGGGCGCTGGGGCCCGCAGCGCGTGATGCGTTGGCGGCCGCCGTGGCCCTGAGGCTGCGGTTAGGGTCGGCGGGCAGGTGCCGGGGTCGCGGCGTGGAGCCCCACACGGGCGTGCTCCCCATCAGCATCACGTCATCGTCCAGGTCATCGTCTGTGGTTGGGTTTTTTTTTGGGGGGGGGGGGGAGGGGCGCATGAACAGCATGAGGCGGCGCCTGACGGAGGAAAGGAGTGGTGCGTAGGGCGCCGAGGGGAATGGAGGTGCAGCGGTCTACGAAACCGGCAATGGGGTGGTGGGGGAGGAAGCTTGCCCCTGCGCCCAACACACCCACACTAGCTTTCTCATCTCAAAGACCAGGCGGCAGCCCGGTCTGCGACACAGGCACAAAAAGGGAAAGAACAGATGCCTGCCCCCCTCTGTCATCTGCAAACACCCCCCATCCCCCACCCCCTTTGGAACAAACCCCCACCTGGGCCGAGCGCATACTGCTGGGGCAACACCAGGCTCTGCCTCAGGCTGCCCATGTCGGACAGCGTGTCCTGCCCCCCACCGCCTTCGTTGTGCATGTGCCAGTAGAGGTGGGGGTCGCCGCCGCCGCCCACGCTCATCATGTCCACCGACGTGCCAAAGGGGCTGGCGCCCAGGCTGTAGCCGGCGTGCGCCTGGGCCTGGACCCACTCGGGGCCGGCCCAGGGCGCAGCGCGCGGCGTCAGTCCCGTGCTCTTGCGCTTCTGCGCAAGGGCCGAGATGAAGGGGTAGGGGGTGGGATCGTGGACTTCAGGCCGGGGGAGGGCAGGGGAGGCACGCAGGGGCACAGCAGATGCCCGTGCAGGCACATGCATGAGGATGGGGGCGACATCCTCCCCACCCCCTGCTCTGGCCTCTTTAGATCCATACAAGCCTGGCACCACCACGGGGACCCCCCCTGGGGCCCCACCACACCCCTGAACAAGCATTCACTCACCTGTCGCCAGCTGGACATGGCCACGGAGGAGATGGGGGGCAGGCCGGTGGGAATGCTCATGGCGTCCGACAGGCGCATGGCCTGTGTGGGCAGCGCCGCCAGCAGTGGGTTGCTGATGAGGGCGGCCTCATCCAGCGAGGAGGCTGTGGGCGCGCCGTGGCCGGCTGCACAGCCGCCTCGCGCCTCGGCGCCGCCGAAGCCCTCCAGCGTGACCGAGAAGGAGGCCAGGCCCTCCACCTCGGGGTAGTCGTCGTCCAGGTCGTCGTCCATGTCCTCCTCCTCCTCGGCGCCGTGCGCCGACAGGCGGCCACCGTCGCCGGGGCCGCCGTCGCCGCGCCCCGCTCCGTCCAGCTGCCCCGTCAGCGAGCAGGAGGTGGCGTCGGGCCCTGCGTCCAGCTCCAGGCTCGTCGTGCTGGCGTGGCGGTGCACGGCGGCCAGGCCGCCGGCGCCGGACGCTCCACCGGCCCCGCCTGCAGCCGCGGCCGCGGCGGCCTCCTCCTCCTCCGGCAGCGGGAAGTTGCACTTGGCGTGCGCGCCGCGGATGGCGCGCGCGGCCGCATCGTAGGCGCGCGCCGCCTCCTCCGCGGTGTCGAATGTGCCCAGCCAGCGCCGCGCGCCCACGGTGGGGTCCCGGATCTCGGCCGCCCACTTGCCCCAGGGGCGCTGCCGCACGCCGCGGTACGTTTTGTTCCGACCCTTGGACACGACCACCGGCGGCGGCACTCCCGACGGCACCATGGGCTCCGGCGCCGCCGCCGCCGTCGCGTCGGGCGGCAGCAGGCCCGAGGCCACCTCGCCGTCGCCGTGCCGGGGGCTGGCCCGTAGCTCGGCGGACAGCGCGCCCTGCACGCGCAGCTCGCCGCTGCCGGCGGGGGACACGCTGGCCGGGGCGGGGAGGAGGGAGGGGCTGGAGCCCAGCGACCCTGGCGACGTCGCGGGGATGAGGCCTGGCGGGGTGCCGGGCGCCACGGCGCCGGGACCCCGGCCGGGGCCGGAGGCGGGCGAGGCGGCGGCCGCGGCGGCCGCCGCGCTGGAGGCGGCCTGCGCCGCAGCCACGGCCGCCGCCGCGCTGGCGACCATGGCCTTCTGCTGCGCGGCTAGCTGGGTCAGGGGGAGCGCGCGGTGCGGCGCAGCGCCGCCCTGGGGCGCGGCCGCGCCCCCGGCCGCGCCGCCGGCCGCGGCAGCTGCGGCAGCCGCCGCGGCGGCGTTGGCTTGGGCCTGCTGGTGGTGCGCTGCCGCGGCAGCCAAGATCTGCTGCTGGTGCATCATCAGCGCCGCGGCCGTGGCCTGCTGCTGGGGGGTGCCGAACGCCGCGACCCCGGGAGGCCGTGACCCGGGGGGGCCGGGCATGGCGGGGCGCAGCGCAAAGCCGGGCGGCAGCTG
Organism: Auxenochlorella protothecoides; assembly: GCF_000733215.1. NCBI lineage: Eukaryota > Viridiplantae > Chlorophyta > Trebouxiophyceae > Chlorellales > Chlorellaceae > Auxenochlorella > Auxenochlorella protothecoides. The sequence goes on from NW_011934213.1 coordinate 658,738, forward strand.
GAAGCCCGGCGGGAACTGGAAGCCGGGGGGGAACTGGAAGCCGGGGCGGAAGTGGAAGAAAGGGGGGCCGCGGGGGCCCGCGGCGGCCAGCGCGGCCGCCGCGGCGGCGGAGGCGGCGGGGGTGCCGGGCTGCGGGACGGCCGGCGCCGCGGGCGCCGAGGGCGCCGATCCCGGCGCGGGGGACGCGCCGGGGTGGGGAACTTGGGCGGGCACGGCAAACCCCCTGCCTGGGCGCGGGGAGACGGCGGGCTGGGCACTCAGGTGGAAGCCGGGGCCGGGTGGGAGCGGGGGCGTCGCGCCCGGGCCTGTTGCCCCCGGGCCTGGCGAGGGGGCCGCCCCGCTGGCAGCGGCTGGAAAGGCGAACCCGGGCTGGGGGGAGGGCATGACCATGTGGGCCTGGGGGCGGGGCCCTCCTGCGCCGGGTGCCTGGGGATGGGTCGGAGGGGGCAGGCGGTGACCACAACCGGTGTACATGTCACGTGTCGATAAGTCGGGCCTTCGGCGCCCGGGTCATGCGGCATGCACGCAGAAACACCTCCATGCCCTCACCGTTGGTGGGTTGGGCACAGGGGAAGGGTTCTCCGTGGATTGTACCATGCCCGGGAGGTCCAAGGCGCGGGCTGAGCGATCTTCCGCGTGTTTGGGGTCGGGCTGGCGTGGGAGCCGGAGTTTAAGCCGACCAAAACCAATATATTAGAGCCTAAGTAGGGCTACCAGATTGAGAAGCGCGTTTCTGTGGCGCTTGTGGAGGCCCTGGTTGGCGTACATCCGCGCGCCGGTGCTGAACGAGCTGAGTGTGGGGCCACCCTCCGCGAACACCTGGTGTTCGGTCGGAATGGGTTCTTGGTTCCAAGTCGTATACTTGTGAGAGCGCGTTGCACCGCGAGTGGGGCTGGAGGTATCTGGTTGTTGGGTCCCACTACCCCCCGCACGGGAAAGAAAGGGACTCTGCGCATCGGAGCTCGGCCATCCCGGGACAAGTCGCCAAATATCCGCCTTCCAACCCAATCCATGATTGTGCCTTGCGAATATTGGTCATTTCTAACTTTATGGGGCTCCAAGGATGGCCAAGACGGTACAACCCGTGTGGGCAACACCGCGTAGCAGTGTTGTGCCCCACCGAGGACGCGCACACACCGCACTCGGCAGATTGTCATGTTTGGGTATCATAGAAACGGAGGAACATCGAGTGCAAGGGCGATAGAATGTGGTGGGCACACATCCATCATGCCCCGTGGTCCCGTCGTGCTCTTTGGTCAAGGGGACCCACGACCATCGCCCTCCCCTGGGCCTCAATGCCCCGCACACATGCAACCTGTCTAGTTACTGGTAAAGTCTTAGCCAATTCCACATCGGGGCCAAGCTCTCCCTGGCCTTCTCCTCATTGCTGTTACACTTTGTCACGTCGTGCCTGTCTCCTTCTCAAGATGGGACGGGATGCGGTGTGCACTGCCCTTGACATGCCGCTTCCAGGGGATAGTCTCAGCTGACCAAGCGGGCACCTCAGGCAACACAACTACTACCAGGTTCTTGTGCAGTGGGTTGCGCTCCTCCTGCACTCCCTTCACTGCAATGAGGGAGACCCTGGTAGCCAGCCGCAGGAGGGCCTCAGGAAGCGCAAGGACACCCCCTGGTGACAGGACCAGGTTGCCTGGGATGCTAGCTGACGGTGGTATTGTGACGTTTTTGCCTAGGAGAAGCAGGGCGGGGGGGCTATTTGGCCCTTAGGATTTACATGATTGTTAAAGCCAGGTCTATAGCGATATTTGGTAGCTGGTGTATTTCTGATCCTGACTGCTTGCCCTGCCCTCCTGCCATGGCTGGCTGTGGATACTGCAAAGTCTCCTTATCGGTGCACAGTTGTTTGGTTACATCAGCTGTCCGGCGTCGAATTGGTGGGATGATGGGCGCCCCTGGATGACAACACAGAGGGCAGACACTTGCAAGTGTGTTGACATTCAAATCATGGAGCTCACCTGTGTTTGCTGCAGCTTCACTGACCTCCTGCACAGCCGCCCACATGCGCCCAAGGCCTTTATCAAAGGCGCCCATTCTCCACCCCAGGCAGCATTGCAGATGGTGGTCGGCAAGGGCTGGGCATGTGGTGTGCCAGACCTTCAGGCCGTGCTGGCATGGCATGTCTATCCCTTGCACCGGTTTGCTTCACCTTTGTCTTCAGACCCATGTTTGCCTGGGTTATGAGCACGCTCCTAGGACTCCATTGGCGCGGTGGCCGTATGCCCTCTGGCAATGAGTGCCCCCACACATGCCATGTCCAGATTCTATGGAAGATGGGGCTGATTTGCCTAGAATGCTACAGCTTGGGTTTTGTGCATGACATTTTGGGCTAACATCACCATCCGGAGAAGGTGTCCCCGGAGAGCATTGTATTCCTAAAAAGCAAACAGCCCTGCTTTGCCGCATCATAGAATCTATCCATCTTCGAGGATCAGGCAACGAATCGCACGGTCTGCTGCGGTCTTGGCCCTACACGCGCCGCAGTCAGCCCCAAGGACAGGAGGGGTGCCTGTCAGGAGCAGCAAGACTACACCTTTTGCGTGTGGAGGATGTGGATGACAGCCATCTCCTTGGACCCGACGTCTAGTAACCCTTGCTGCAGGGTCAGGGCATGAGCCCAATGCTGGCCCTCAGGTTGGGTCCAAGCTGTTTCCTGATGCCCTTGTACCCCACATTTGCCGTCATTGGCAGCAGGACGCATGGCATGCAGTGATGTCCAAGTTATGGCATGTTCATGCTCTGTGCACATCCTGGGCACTGGTACCCAGAAGGAGTCGCAGCCATTCGCACACCTGAGCTATGGATAATTCGGGGTTGTCCATCCATGGAGGGAACAGGGCCCCTGTCATAATTTGCGGCGCATGTGGCTGGAGGCCGCATGTTGTCAGGGGTTGGGGCTCAGGCGGCACCTGCCCAGGCCTGACCCTCCTGGCCGTGGGAACATCGCCCTGGGATCCACATGTTGACTGGAAAGTTCCAGGCATCCGTAATCGATACCTCTTGTGCTCGACAAGTTGTGATGGGTCCGTCACATGCAGTGAACCTGTTTGAAGCGCGCCGGAACCGGAGAGTCTCGCGCCGTTAGTGAAGTCGTTCTCACCGGATGTCCTCCGCGTGGATTCGGAGGTACTGACGGCACAGATGAGGCGCCGGGAGCTAAATCGGTTGACTCTTGTCTTGCACGGGCTGGCTGCATTGGGTTGGAACCTCCGTTGGTGGTATGCAAGCTTGTGGTTTTTTGCTGGGAAGGATCCGTCCGGAGGCCCTCCATAGAAACGTTCGAAGCACTCATGCTCTATACCGCGAAACCGATAAAGTCAGGAACCGGTGCATGTGGCCAAAATTCCTCTCAAATGTTCACAAGATTCAAGAACGGCACACAGATGTTAAAGTGCAGTCTATCCTAGGCGTTGCATCTCTCTCAGGCCGCAGGCGCACCAAGCAGGCGGCAGACTGCACATTGCCGTAGGGTTTAGGATGGTCCGCCGGCCAGGAACTCTGCTATTTTGAGTGGACTGGTGCTGCTGTCCGCCAGATGTGCCTTCGCGGTGAGCCTGGCTGCACTCAAATCGATGACGAATCTGATCCAGCCCCTACAATGATTGCCCCTGTACCAGTTTCCTCATCAACTTTCCTCTTTCAAAGCAGGCCACCTGCTGCTCGACATTCATTGCGGTACCTAGTGCTTTGTGAGTCGAGTGGAGGAGGGGGTGGGGGGAAGGGGGCCACGTGCAATTCTGATTATCTCCCTGTATGTACAATGTCCCCCCCGCGCATGGCTTTGACTGGCGATTGTCCTCACTGGCCTCCTTGAGGAGATGAGCAAATCTTCCCCCTCGGTCTTGCTGACACAAGCTCCTTACGTGTTGGGTTTCTGATGAGATGGGCACGCCTTTGCTTTTTAGCCAAGCTGCATATGTCTTGACTCTCTGCAGTCGAGGAGCCCATGCGTACTTCATGACCGTCGACGGCGCAGATGCCGCTTGCAGGTGGGGAGCCTGTGAGGTGTCGTGTATAGCAGCCTGTCCTGGCATACATAGGGCTGGACCAGGAAGCCACCAGTAGGCACACGTTGCATGCCACGTGTGCCAGACCTTGGCACCCTGACAAACATGCGCCCGCCACCCACTGCAAGCTGGCATGAGGGCCTCAGCAAGGCAGGGGCCGTTCGCACCTCGACCCTCCACATCATGGGGCTGTCCATGTCAGCTATTCGCGTGTGCAACTTTGAGATCCTGTCGGATCGCTCCACGGAGGTCCTGACCACCATGGAGTGTCTGAAGCCGGGCCAGAAGGCGTGCACAGCAGATGGCAATGGCAATTTGGGCTCCGGCAACAACGGCAATAATAAGTTTGGCACAAACAACGTCGGGAATATTGATGTCGGTGAGAAATTGGCAAGGTGCAGATGGCATGCAATACATACACAGCGGCTGCAGCCCTGGGTGTGGCTGGCTCAGAGCTTGAATGGCCCTGCCTCTTCCAGGTATTTCCAATGAGGGCACAGCCAACAGGGGAAACAATAAGAAGGGCACGAGCAATCGCTGCTTCAACAAATTGGGGATCGTCACATCATCAACGACTGGAGCCTGCTCGGGCTCCTTTATGTATGCATGGGTCCTTGACTTACCGCCGCCTCCCTCCGAGAAGGCACTACCCCCCTCACCCGCCAAGAATTCACCATCTCCACCTGTCAAGAAGTCACCCCCACCACCTGCCAAAGCTTCAGCCCCACCACCCGCAAAGAGGCTCCCCTTTTCCTGCAAGGTTTTCTCCCCCACCTTCCTCGAAGAAGCTCCCCCAACCCTCCCCCAAGCTGTCCCCTCCCCCGCCCTCCAGGAAGCCCCCACCACCTTTTCCACAAGGGCCCCTCCTCCATTCCGGTCCCCTCCTCCCACAAGTTCGTCTCCACCACTCATCTTCCCTTCTCCAACCAGCCCCCCTCCTCAACCCAGCCCTCCACCTCGACCCAGCCCCTCTCCTCCACCTAGCCCTTCTCCTTAACCCAGCCCCTCTCCTCCACCTAGCCCCTCTCCTCCTCCACCTCAACCACCTTCACGACTGCCCCTCCCCCCCCTCCCCTCCACCTCTAACACCCCGTGCGACCGCCACACTCAAGTTCGGCGGTCCTGCACATGGGGGGGTTGACGTTGCGTGCGTCGTTACCACCGGTGGTTACATCCCTTACCTTGTCATGTGCGATCTGTATCCACAGATGCTGGGCAAGCTCGACAGCATGGAGGACGACAGCCCCAAATCATCCGTCATTACCATCCTGGCAGAGTCGCAGTCTCTGATCGTTCTGATGTCTTATTTTGTTGGCCCCGCATCCATATACACAGATGAGGAGACCCTCAGTGAGGTGGTGCCGCTGACGCTGCTGAATCCTTCACCACCTCCTCCGGGAGCCTACCCTCCCCCACCACTATTTGGGTCCATCACTGGTAATGTTACCCGAGCCGATAATGTGTTCACATTCTCGGTGATACTGGAAGCCTCGTCCCAAACATAATCTATTACGCTTTATTCACCACAGACGGTGCTGTGATTGAGGGCACAAATGCCCCTTACGCTGAGAACCCAACCACATGGACGAAGGAGCTGCTAGGGACCAAGGCCCAATTTGCGTCTCATGCCCAAGTAGTGGCCCTCAAAATGGCAGGCGGGAGCACAGATAATCTGACCCTGAGATGGTAGATCTGAGATTTTAAGTTCATGATTCGAGACCATCCACTCTCACAGGCTGTTCCACGTTGACTCTGTATTGACCACCATTACATCACCTGTTGGTCAATGTGCTCCGCATACAACATATTGAGTCAGCCCCCAGCCCCCACGGCCTGCTGTCTGGCGCTGCTGTATGGGATCACCCCCACCAGGCCACTGCAAATTTCCCATGCGCCGGAAAACTGCGCCCTCACCGCGACCATCGCCAGACTTACTGAGCCAAAATCCCAACAGGTCATTTGGGAGGTGTTGTGTCACTAGACTGCTCCTTATCAGCTACAACCGTCCATGGTTAAAGGACTAACCAGCCCCATGACAGCAAGTGCTTCCATTTAGAAGCGAGGGTTCCAGTTGGCACGCCTGGTGTGGAAACGAGTTACTCTCTACAGACTGGCCCAGTCCATGCTGAAAAATGCTGCACATGGATGCAAAGATGCAATGGGGCAGTCATTCATACCTACCGAGACTCTGGCAGCAGGAGTGGCGGAACTTTTCTCGTTCACCCACCAACCGGTCCTAGCACAGCAGCTTTCAGCGCTGCTCGGCTGGTCGAACCCAGGAGGGGGCAGCCCCGCACCCTCAAGGGAGTGTCCTGATGGTTGGGGACAGCATGAAGAGCATACGAGCTCAGCAGGGGGCGGGTACACTGCCAATGCCCATACGAAGCTTCAAGGATCGCACCATGACTGGGAAACTGGGCACTCGCTTCAGAGGGACTTCACACCTCACCTCGGCTTTGTTGGCAAGCTGAGCTCGGTCCCCATCGCTTTCAGCCGACTGAATGAGCCGCACGGCTGCCAGCTCGCCGCAGTCCACAAGTCTCACGAAAGTCAGCCTGTCCCTAGGGGCGACCACCTCCTGTATGTTTTCGTCCGTGCCGAGCTCATGGGCAAGCCACAAGTGGTGCTTTTCACTGCTGCAGACCTCTCCAGTCAGAAACTCCATGTTGCTGGTCATCCCCTCGGACTGAGGAGCTACCAAGTGCCCATTCAGGGGGTTTGCACCTGATTATCAGCCCCTGCGTCCACTCCCCGCTGAGCGCTCACCTTGAGGGCCTTGCACCCCACCAGGCTCAGGCGGGTGAGGGGGGCGGCAGCCGCCACATGCACCGACTCGAGCCCGCTGCAGCGCTCAAGCTCCAGGGATTGGAGGCAGGGGCTGCCCGCGGGGATGGCCAGCGTCCTCACCCCCTGGCACCCGGACAGGCCGAGGGACTGCAGGGCGGGCGAGCCGCGCAGCAGGGCCTCCAGGACTGGGCATGGTGCGGACGAGCGGGGCGGAGGGTGAGTGCTGGAGTGAGCGCCCTTGCCCGCGTCATCCCTGCCGTCCACAAGGACACTTGTTCCGCACCAACCCCTCTAGCTCTAGGCGTTCTCATGCTCTTCATGCACCCCAGCCTCGGCCACCCTGGCCTCAGCTCGGCGCAGACCTGACTGGCTGAGCATGCGCCAGCCGCACGCCGAGAAGTCTGCGAGTCGAGGGAGCCGCAGCGCTACTTCACCCTGGCTGCCGCACCCTGTGGCGACGCGCAGCGTTCGCAGTGTGGGGGCAGTCAGGCTCAGCGACCCCAGCTTGGGGCACTCGCCCAGCGTGAGTCTCAGCAGGCGCGCCGCCGAAAAGTTGATGCTCGTGACCTCCCTGTGGAGTCGGGGCGAGTTTGCAGAGGGGGGGGGGGGGGGGCCGGCGTCGTGGAGGTTCAGTGAGGGACGAGCCTGGGGATGAGAGTGCCGACTGAACTGACGGCCTCAGTGACGACATCAGGTGCATGGGCGCTCCAGACAACAATTTGCAGCATGCAGCCCCACCTCATGTCCTGTGATGGAACTCAACAATCAAGTCCCATGCCCCTTGGCATTTCAAGCTTTAAACACCCTTGCCTGAGCCCGGTGAGGGACAGGGACTCCAGGTTCTTCGGCAGCTCCAGGGCCAGGCGCTCCGTCCGAGGGCAGTCGCTGACGTGTAGGTGCCGCAGGCCGGATCGTACCTGGCGACGGAGCATGGCGGATAGTGCACAGGACAGCATGGTGATGGTGTGCCTTGGATGCCAATCTCGCCGGCTGCAGGGGTTGCAAGATGCTGTTCACAAAAAGACATCACCGCTCCCCTCTCCCCTGACCCACCGCCTTGTTCAGGAGGGGCTGCAGGTCGAGGCGACGCGCGCCATGCAGGCTCAAGCTCACCAGGCCCTGGGCTGTGGGCGCCGTGGCGGACCACAGCGCGCGCAGCGCGCGCGCGTCTACGTCGGATAGCGCTAGAGAGGCGAGGGCGCCGGCGCCGCTCGCAGCGGTGCCCGCTTCCTGCCCCCGCTCCACACGAGCGGCCAGGATTTGGGCAAGCGCATCTGCCGGCGCCAGGAGCGGATCGCCCAGCCGCCAGGACGAGGGTCCCGGCTCGGTGCGTAGCGGGGGACCAGCCCCATGCGGCGCGGATGTGGCGGTGCCAGGCTCCGGGCCCACAACCGCACCAAGGAGCCCATGTGCTGCCTCCGCTGGCGCTTCCCCAGCACTCGCGGCCGCCTCCCGCCGGCGGTACCTTGCCAGTGCGAGGACTGCGGCGTCGCCTAGCCCCGTGCACCGCCTCAGGTCCAGGGAGGTGAGGTGGGGTAGGCCGCGGCAGATCAGCGCCACGGAGTCGCCTCCCAGCGTGGCGCATTTCCGCAGCACCAGTTCCTGGACCGGGGTGCCAGAGGCCCTGCGCGGCGGGGCGGGGTGGGGATTTCATCGGGTGGGATCGTGCTGCGCTGCAACGCAACAATCGTCAAAAAAGCAAGCACGGGCCAGGGGAGGCAGTGACCCCTGCTCCCTTGTGTGCTGCAAGCCACACTGTTGGAAAATCGAAGGATGGGTTGAGCCCGCACGTCAGCAACCATCCATCTCCCTGCCACGGCAACCCAGGCCCCGCACCTGGCTCCCTCGCCGGCTGCAATTGCCTGGATGATCCTCGCCAGGGCTTCTGGCCTTGTAAAGTCTGCGTGCCACTGGGACAGATTCACGGAGGTGGCATGGTGGAAAGCGGTCACCGCGCCCGTGACGGCGGCGGGCGAGAGGCCTGCAGGCCATGATCAAGGGTGCAGGGAAGGAGGGGGTCATGGCTCAACATTGAGGCAGACCAGGCCATGGGCATCTTGGAGGCAACCCCATTGTACGGCGGCAGTCTGCACCTCCAATCAAACAGCACCCCCGCCGAGTACCTCGAGGGAGCACCAGCCGTGACTCCTGGCTGGACAGGTTCCTAGAGACACATGCAAACTCGCGATTCACCCTCGCAGCCCGTGCCAGGTCACGGACGCTGAGCTGGCGCAGGATCATCTTCTTGAGGTCTCCCGGGAGCAGGGACCAGAGGTCTGAGGTGGAGATGGGTTCCAGGTCTGGAGCATTGGCTGTGGGGGAAGGCAGGCCGGTGTCCCTTCTGCCGCATGCCAGCTCGTCTGAAGCCCGGACTTCGTGGCCCGACAAAGCCAAGAGGCTGGCTGCTGCACGGTCTGGGTCGCCGGCGGATGCATGCAGCACGTCTGCAACGGTGTCGCGGGGGAAGACACCCGCAAAAGCCTGGCAGAGATCTGCAAGTACCTTGGCCTCGCCATCACTTTTTGCCGCTTCGGCACGCAGACGGAATCCTGGCACGGGGTTACTGCCGGACGTCAAGTTCCCTTTGGAGGATTTTGATGTCGAGGTTTTAGATCGCCGAGTGCTCGGGGTGACTTCCTCTGTCGCAAGGAGGGACTCGAAGGCAGCAGCCCCTCGTGACTGGGCGCCCCCTCGCACCATATCAAAGGTTTAGCGAGAGAATATCGCATTGACCTTGTGATGGTGGCTCGTAAACCACCTAATCTGGTTCTGTGTGGTTCCCTGGATCACTTCCTGTGCAGCGCGCGCGAGACTCTCAGCAAGGAAGTAATTACTCCATCCGGACGCTGGGATTCCGGTCCACATACTCAACTCAAGCCATATGCAATTGATTTTTCGGCACATGGTTGTAGATAAGGCAAGTTGTAGAGGCTTTGTCCTTGATGAGGTGTGCTGACCTTTACTGGTCTGCCAGGCACAACCCCTCGTGTGTACCGCAGAGCACTTCCGCTTCAAACCCCCGGGCGATTTCAACTTGTGGGATTCATCAGGGCAGGCTCACGGATCGATGGTAACCCATTCTGGTTCCGGTGGTGTCCTCGACCCTACGCCGATCAGGGTTTCTTAAGGAAGACCGCGCCCTGGGTTGTATCCAACCCCGCGCCCCGCTAAGTACTCTTTGGCCACATGCAACCAAGGGGCAGCATGCCTGACATTTCTGGAGATATCGAACTTGTCGGGGACTCCTCAGGAAGACCCCGCGTCGCGTTCAGACTCGTGCGCTCAAGGGTTGCTCACCGCCATGGTGCCACTTGGGAGTTACACCAGTGTAGCGGGGCTCATCACCCTCGGCACCTTCGTGTCTCTTGCTGCGAAGACAGGTAGAATGGGCATGGCCCCATGCATGGTGTCTCGGTCATGCATCGGAGTTGGGTTCTGCGGGACTCGCCATGCATCGGTCCCTCCCGGCCCCGAGGGCTGACAAGACGCAAGTCGCCTCACACTCAACTGATCCCCTGTCGACCCATCCCCCCCCCGCAGTGTATGAGATCGAGGGCGTCGGGCGCGATGGGACCGTCAAGACATTCGAAAAGCCCTGGGCGATGACCGCAGGTTGGGGCGGGGCGAGGTGGGATGAAGGGGTTGGGGCGAGGTGGGATGAAGGGGTTGGGGCGCCGAGCTCCATGCATCCCCAGCCTCACGGCATGTCTCCCGTCCCCCTCCCCCTGCACAGTCATGTTTGGCGGCATGTGCTTCTGCCTGCCCTTGGCGCTGTACCTGGAGAAGCTGGACAAGGCGGCCACCGCCGCAGAGAACGGCGGGGTCAACGAACCGCTGCTGGCAGCGCCTGGCGAGGTGCGCTGGTGTTGATCAACATGGGCTTCGACACATGCATGGATCCTGCATTCCCCCTGCGCCATTCCACTCACACCTCTCATCCACTGGCGGCCGTTGCTCCAGGTGGCGAGGCCGCCGGCGGAGAAGAACATGTTCCTGGCCAACCTGCCCATCGCCATTCCCACCTTCTTCGATCTGGTCGCCACCGTGCTCATGAACGTGGGCCTGCTCTACGTCACCGCCTCCGTCTACCAGATGATGCGTGGCGCGGAGATGCTCTTCGCCGCGCTCTTCGCCGTCGTGTTCCTGAAGCGCAGGTGCCCCTGCGTGTGGTGGATGATATGGGGGGGGCACGGAGTCGAGAGTGGGCATTCGCCTGGTTGTGAAACCATTCACCGGAAGCGCAGCAGGCGCGGGGCCATGCGGAACATGGCTTGCGTGTTACCACGGCTGGTTTCAGCCTGATGGCATGCCGACGCATCAAGGGCATGGATCCTCGACCAGGGGTCGCATCTGTCACTGATGCTCACGTGCCCTTTGCTTGTGCCGCCTCGCTCAAACCTGTCAAACCTCTCCCTCCCTTGTACGCTGCCCTGCAGCCTCAACAAGTACCACTACAGCGGCATTCTGTGCTGTGTCATTGGCATCGGCCTGGTTGGGTATGCCAGCACCATGGCAGGTGAGACCACGCCTTGGTCTGTGCTTCGGTGGATGCTGAGCAGCCAGGCCCTGAAGCGGTTATGCAGCGTGGGTATGGGCAGCCCCCCTCCCCAGGGTCATCTATGCTAGGAAGGAGTGTGGTATGCACTGGAGTGTATCGACGATCCGTGCTGCCACCGTGGGCGCTGCGCTGTTCTCGAACCAACCCTCTTTCGTGCCCCTCTTCCCTCCCCAAAGTATATCAAATTTGCCTAGCCGCACCCCCCCCCACCTTCCCCCCCGCCACCACCCCCAACCGCCCCACAGGCGAGGGCAGCGCCCACCACGTGGTCAGCCAGCGCGACATCGTCTTTGGCATGCTGCTGATCATCATGTCGCAATGCGTGCAGGCCGCCCAGCTCACCTTCGAGGACCATTTCATGGTGTGCGGCGTGGGTGGGCAGGGTTTCTCATGTTGTTGGGTGGGGTAGTCTGATGGACCTGGCTCGGCCAGCTGCTCAGACACTCCCCATAAAGCATGGGCAGACCATTGCACGGCCTCAGCAAGGCAGCTTGATCTTGCACTGCACCTTGTCCTTTCCCCCTTGCCAGTCGATCACCTGTCGTGCTCGGAGTACACCCCTTCCCCTTCCCATCGATACACACTCGCCCAAATGGAACCCCCCTCCATGCCCCATCAACAGTCCAACATGGCGGTGCCGCCCCTGAAGATTGTGGGTTTCGAGGGCGTGTTTGGCTTCTTGGCCATGACCCTGGTGCTCATGCCCGTGGTCCAGTTCCTGCCCGGCAGGGAGGGCCAGGGCATCCACGAGGACTCCCTGGACACACTGTACATGCTATGGCACACCCCCTCCATCCTGGCGGTGGTGCTGCTGGACCTGGTCGCCCTGCTGGGCCTCAACATCTCCGGCATGTGCGTGACGGGCCACTTCGGCGCCGTCTTCCGCACAGTGCTGGAAACCACGCGCACGCTGGCGGTGTGGCTGGTGGGCCTTCTGCTCTACTACACCCCCCTGGGCCGGGGCCACCTGGGCGAGTCCTGGAACGCCTACTCCTGGATCCAGGCCACCGGCTTCGTGGTGCTGGTGGCGGGGACAGTGGTGTACGGCCGCGGCGACGACGTGGAGATCGCGGAGGAGGGCCTGCAGGCCGAATACTCGGACGCGCTGCTGCCCTCGCCCGCCGGCACCGGCGCGGCGGCCATGCCCGTGTCCCGCCGCATCGTCACGCCTACCGCCATCCCCATCTCCAGCAGCCTCAAGTCCACCATGAACATCTCCGCCTTCTCCATGCCCAGCTCCATGGGTCGCAGCGCGGGCTTCCGGCACAGGTGGGAGTGGCTGAGAATGGGTGTGCTGGTGTTTGTGTCTGGTGTGGGTGGGGGGGGGG